>NC_081763.1:10618515-10805535 GCF_963082965.1 Carassius carassius
TGATTTTATTTGACAAATGATAAGAGAACAGTTTTTATAGTCTCAAAAATGTATTCCTCTATATATGTGTGTGTGTGTATGTGTGTTGTGAGCAATATAATTTAGCATTGTGGATGTTTTTTGCATTGGTGGAACTGTGCCACTTTATTTGTGCCATTTCTGTCGATGTGTTCTGCGTTTTCTTATTTTGATGATGAATTTAGTCTTATTTTGATTGCGGCAGACCTCAAGTGTCACAAATTTTGTCACTCTAACATAAAAACAGATATCATTCCGATTTTTTTCTTTTTTTGTAGATCTAGAAAGTGTTGAGAGCCGTAGAAGGTTTCATACCATTTGGACAAAGGGAACATTTTTTTTATTTGAGCAAAAGTCATTTGGGGTCAGAAAAGACCCCAGTTATTGTAGTGTGAATACAATCTTAAAACATCTGGGGGGTTGGAACAACCAAAAAAAAATACAATATCTTTTTTTTTTTTTTTTTTTTTTTTTTTTACTATGGGGACCTCTTACTATGGTTTTCTCTTTCTTACCCCAACTTGTGCAGCTCTGTGAGTGCATCTAAAATGCCTTTTGGGATGAGAACCTGGTTAGAGGCAGCACTAAAAAGAACAGCCTCCTGAAAACACACAAATTCAAGGTAATCCAGGTCAAGGGGTTGCTGACAGACAATATGCTGTAGCCGTGTGTGGATTCTCTCTAGCATTGTCTGTGCAAGCAGTTCCTAGAGAGAGGGGAAAAGAGGAAAAATGTATGAGGTCAAAAATACTGGTGTAACTGAACATGACCAGTAAAATGACCAAAAACTACACTTTGCTTTGTTCTTAATATCTTCATGACCATTAGTGATAAAGACCTCAAATATTGACACACAATTAATACAAGATTGCGCTTAAAGAAAATTTCATGATTAATATCATACGGATGCAGAAAATGAGTTTATAATACCCTCAGTATCAGGGGTTTAGCCATTTACCCAAATCTAGGGCCTTGTAGAATCTCAATAGGCATGCAGTACAAACTTTGGTTCAGTAATACTAAGAACATGTTTGTCTTCCATCCTGCAAAGTTTGGTGAGGCTATGAATAACACTTTAATATATTAATGCCCAAACATGGTTCTCTGGTAGTGTTTTTGATGCTATAAAAATGACAATCTCAATTACTGACAAAAATATGAATATTTTTACAGGCCTTGGTTTTGGGACCCAAATATAACATAGAAAAACTCTTCATCTAAGATGTTTCTGCAACCACTTTCCTGGATTCTGACTGATTTGACATGGAATGAAGCCTCTATATTCTATGAGACACTAGCAGGAGAAGACTAGGGTTGATTTGGAGGTCCAAACACACCCTTGCCATAAAACACACCCTTACCATGGACGCGGAACGGACTATTTTTTTTAGCGGAAGCAATAGCATCGTTTTTATAATCAATAAACTCATTTTAAAATCAATATTTTGTGCAATGTAATAAGCGGATCATGTATAGCGAGGCGGTTGTTATAGCGAATAACAACCCCTTCAGGCTGATTTTTCACCAGCAAAGACTGCAAACTCACCTGTTGGCTGCTCATCGTGTTCAAATCGCCCCTCACGCTAGCGTTTCTTCTTCTCTTCTGTTTCCATGTCAGTGGCGGCTCCAAGCAAGTGGCTAACAGCGCCACCTGCTGTTGTGGAGTGCGAATTACATGACAGTTTACTAGCATGCGTGTGGATCTGAAGGCATTTGCGTGTGGATCAGCAAGGCGAAAAATTAGTGCCAAAAGTCACGTGACAGTTTTTCGTATTTGTAGAAATTTGAAATTAAGTAGAAATTTTTGTACTTGAAGGATTTTGTTTTGTACTTGAAGCTTTTTTTTTTTTAATTGAAGGATTTGTTTTTGTACTTGAAAGATTTTAGTTTGTACTTGGAGAATATTTTTTGTCATTGAAGAAATACGTTTCTTTGTATATGTAAAACGTACTGTATTTTTTTGATAGCTACGTTTTTTATTTGCAGAACAAAATGCATTAGTTTGTGAGTGATGTTTTGGATTTGCAAACCACACTGAGTTTGTTTGTGAATCGTTGGGTGTGAGTAAAACACGTTTTGTGTGTGTGAGGTTTTGGCATGATTCTCACTCCATAGCTGGAGGGTTTTTCTGAAGAACAGCAGGCAGTTGAACTGTTCAGGACAAACAAGGGACTTGTTTGAGTAACAAGTAACAAATCACTAAAATATTTAGAAATCCAGTCTCAGTTGGAGGAATAGTCAGGTGTTGCTCTTTACATCAACAAATACCTCTTTGAATTGGTTTTGTGGATGCAGAACAATACAAAGAATCAGAGAGAGAAAAAACGATCAGAAGGATCAGAAGAAGATATGTTTGTTTGTTTTTCCCTCTTACACATGTGGAACCTATGAAAGCTTATTTCTGCCATGGAATGTAAAGGGTTCAATTCTGATTTTTATTTCTTGCAATTGTGAGTTTATCTCACAACTCTGATAAAGTCTGAATTGAAAGATGTAAACTCGCAATTCCAAGAATAGAAGTCCAAGTTGTAAGATAAAAAGTTCACAATTACCGATTTTACCTTTTTTTTTTAAATCCTGTGACGGGAAAAAGCTTGCATAGTAACCAAAGCCATGTATGTTGTAATTTTTGTTTATCACTGGCATCAGCTACCATCCACATCCAACCCCCACCCATATAGAGCAACTTCAATCAAGGTTCAGGCGAATTTCTGCAGAATGGACCCTTTTTTTCTATTGTACATTCTATAAAGTAATGACTCATTCAGTTTTAGTCAGTATGTTTCCAAGAATGAACACATTCAACACTTAAATATGTAAAATGGGTTTCAGTTGAAGTTAACTAAATTACAAAAAACAATGGATTTTTATATTGTCTATGCAAGTAGAACTGAAACATGTATGTCAAACATGCACAAGAAAGTAATGCAGTTTTTGTAAAGCCATCAACTGTTAGTATTTTGACAGTCACTATGCTATGATTGACTATATGTTCCTATTGGATTGAAAAGTAGTTCTAATGTTTTGACCGAATGTTTCGATTTTGAATCTGATTAGTATTTATTTAACCAAATGTGATTTTGGCCAGAAAATTAATTATTTGGCTAATTTGGCTAATTGTGTGATGTAGGTGTGGTGCTGTATTTGTTTTTCTTGATTGTTTACACACATTTTCTGAAAGCATGCCACATAAGAGAGAGTCCTGGGTGCCTTGTCTCCAAAAATTTGATTGATGAGGGTCATAAAAGCCATCTGTCCGGTCCCACTCAAACCACTACTTGTTCTTCTTTGACGCAAAGCTTTAGGTGCATTTACCGCCACCTACAGGGCAGGAGTGTGGAGCATTGACGTTAATGAAAACTAACTCAAACATAAGAGATAAAAGAAATACAAAAATGAAATAATTAATAATAATTATAATAAGCTTAGTAGTGATTTTTTTAAATCTTGTTTATCAACCCTTTGAGATATGTAATCATTGAAACATTTCTATAGTCACATCTTTATTTAACAATTTCTAAATTGAGATCTGATTTATTTCTATATAAAATGCTTCTGTAAGTTGTAATCTTTCATTAGTAATATCTACATATTAGTAATATCTTACATTTTATTAAAATAGGTTAAACGGTTTCAGGAAGATCACATTTAACACAAAGTCCAGACACATGTTTTCCTCTTATAAATAATGACTGATTAAGTGCAATGTGTCCAATTCTATGGAGAGATATTATGCTGTCTTCCTTTCTATCCCCAAAATTCTCCTTTCATTTCCAACTGTTCTTTGAACATTATATAAATACCGTCCTTTTATTCTCACCACCCCATTTAATTTGCCACGTATCTTTTTATGTTTTTTTTTTTTAATTAACCCTTTTGTTTCTAATTTACTCATTGGAGTATTAAATTCGATGTCTGTCATTTTAATGTTTTTCATCTGATTCACTACTTCATTACCTTCTATTCCTATATGTGTTTATATTCCTATATATCATCTAAACAAAAGTTCTTGTTGTTTTATTTTAATAAGCCACTCACAGTTACTTTAGTAGCCTAAATCCTTTAATATGTCTTTTATTTTGTCAATATTAACTTCTGGCATGAAATTTTACATTCATAAATGTATGTTTTTTTTAAATTCCCCCACATTTAGTGGCATTTAAAGAGGAATTTGTGATGTATTTGGAGATGTTAAAAGGAATGAAAAGTCCCAAAGCAAGATTTTTGTATTCTTCATTAGAGGACTTTGGTTTCTTAATGTGAAAATCTGTTACTCCCCTACTTTTTCTTTATCTTTATATATTTTTTTTTCTTAAGTGTTGTTTTATTTATTTATTTTACAATTATTTTTATTTTATGATGTACTAAGTGTAATCTCAGACCATATTTGTAAATCTACCAGTAATGTATGCCTGTCTGTGTTAATGTTCAAAGCATTGAATAAAAAATAAATAAAAAACACCCACTAACAGTTCCCCCTAACACCTCTCTAACAACGGTGGCCGCAAAGATTTAAATGTTATAAGAATTAAACAAAGTAACGTTTTTAATAAAACACATCAGTTCTTATTTGATGAAAACATTCTACCTGGTTTTAACATTAGACCGATGTTTTTACTTGTTTCTCACAATTAGGTTAACCTATACGATTTTTCTTTTTTAAAAGTCCTTGTTGGAAAAAAGTGTTTTATTTTATTTTAAGAAGCCACTCACACTTACTTTAGTAGCCTAAATCCTTTAATATGAATTTTATGTTGTCAATATTAACTTCCAGCATTGCTATATCAGTTTAAACCCTGTACACTCAAACAAGTACATAAATACACAAACAAACAAAATAGGTCACAAACATGAAAATACCTATATTAGATTGAAAATGAGTTGTCATAAGTTTTCTTTGAAACGAAAAGTTTTTTTTTTTTTATACAGGTCGCTACAAATGTCTCACAGAACTTTTTACAATAGATTAGACGTTCTTTCTCACTTTACAATTGGTGTTGTTAACCATGCTGTTTAAAATAGTTTAAAAAAGTTTCCTTTTTAGCTTTCATGTAGGATTCATGTCCACACTCAAGTGTTTTAAGTAAGAGTCCAGAGACAAATGAAAATAGATGCATGAAGAAAAAAAAAACTTTTCTCTTTAAGATGTTTTTAATGACAGACTAAATCCTTTAGATTGTTTAAAACAATTGAGTTTGTGCATTTCTCTTGAATATGTATACAGTAACCAATGAGTACATGAAGCAGAAGAAATACATAACCTCATAAACGCATTGTGGTTGATGTTAAACAATAAAAAAAGACTTATTTATATATCATAGTTTACTTTTCTTTTCAGAACACAATAAACACTCGTATGAATTTTTAACTGCGAACAACCGGTTTGGTTGGATATTAAAAAATAAATAAAAACATGTTTCTTAGTTAGAATGCTTATAGTTTGTAGTAAAATCACATACATAAGATAAAAAAATTTATTTCAAACCACGCAGCTTTCACACACACTCCTCACAAACTGCCAACAAGGACCTTAAGTTTTGTTTTAACGTTTAGCTGTAGCTGAGACCTTGGTGGAATTATTTTACGCACAGTTTTGGGGAGGTTACTATGGTCTTGTAATAGGTTATAGATCACAAATTACCCTATTTGAAATCTAAAAGGTAGTGTAACTATTTCAATTTCTTTAAAAAAATAATGTAACTGATAGCATTTGCTTACATGTTTTAAGACTTTTCTAAATATGTACTGTTTCAAACATTTATCTTTTGAAACATGATAAAGGGGCTTAACATTAGAGTACTCAACAGCTAATGACTGTCAGACTTTTCAAAATCCTTCATCACTTAAATTTTAAAGCACAACCACCACCAAATCAGATTTGCTTGGAGATTGTTCTGAGATTAAATACATATTTAAAAACACAACAAGAAAGTTTAATAGCTATGATACTGTTTTAAAATAAAGTTTTTTCATGCCTATGAAGGGAAATGCCACGACATCTAACAACGGGGTGGTAAAACAGTTCAATTTAACCAATAAATATACATCGGCCAAATAGGAAATAAGCATATGTCTTTAACTCCTGAAACATCTGACTCATATTTTAGAGTAGTCAATGTAGTTTATGAAATATATCAATTAAGTCTGTATGTGTGTGAAATATGTTTCAGATATAACATTTTCATAATTAACTGCAATTTAATTGTTTTTTCTCAATGACTGTACCTGATTGCATTTATTTTGGTAATCAAATGACACCAACGTGTGTTTGTGATTGTATGCTTGTGTTTGTGTACTTGTTTACATTCTCAGTACGTTTATGTTGCAGTTGAAAGATCTAGGGGTTTAATAAAAATTATACATGTAACTTTTAAATGTAACTAAAATTAACTAAATTAGCTCAAATTAAACAAAATTTTTCTAATTACCATGGTCTGACTTGTTAAAAGATCTCACCTCCTTTTGACCAGTAAATGAACTTTCAGCTAACCTCACGCTCACAGGCCTATCTATGTCATAAAGTTGAAATTGTCACCCTCTGATCACTGAACACAAAATTTTTTTAACTTTAGCTGACCTGCAGCACCTCCATTTACAACACCAGAACCACTCAAAACTAATTAGCTTACAATTGAGTTGCAAACCCCGAAAACCTTCAGATGTTTTACAATCTTCGCTGACATGGTCGTAACAGTAAACACAAAGACATCAGATGCCAGACGCGTTTCCATGCACTACTTGAGATGAAATATTTAGCCTTTCGTGTAATGTTGTAAAAGTTTCTTTGGCAAGAAAATACCATCTTGACTTACCACATTCATTCCTGTTTAATATTTGTATGCGTCTACAGGGTTTAAACTGATATGGCAATGCCAGAAGTTAATATTGACAACATAAAATTCATATTAAAGGATTTAGGCTACTAAAGTAAATGTGAGTGGCTTCTTAAAATAAAACACTTTTTTCCAACAAGGACTTTTAAAAAAGAAAAATCGTATAGGTTAACCTAATTTTAAAGTAAAAACATTGGTATAATGTTAAAACCAGGTAGAATGTTTTCATCAAATAAGAACTGTTCGTTTTCATTAACGTCAATGTTCCACACTCCACCCCTGAAAGTGGCGGTAAATGCACCTAAAGCTTTGCGTCAAAGAAGAAGAAGAAGTGGTTTGAGTGGGACCAGACGTAAGCATTCTGAGTGTGTCAGCGGTGCTGTGAGGTCGATTTACCGGAGATGTCGCAAACTCTACCGGGGGATCTTTTTTATTTTGTTCAACTCTCTGTCAGTAACATTCTCGATTTTTAAAACTGTAGTTAGTGCTAAGAGTACGACAGTTTTGTTACATTCCGGCTCAAGGAAGTAACAAAATAAAGGGATCAGAGTCCAAAATTAAATTAAACAAAATATTTATTTTACATCTAGGGGTTATATCATAAAGAAAAAAGAGGTTAGACAAAAAATAAACAAACAATAAATAAAAAAACAATATGAAGGTCCAGCTCCTGAGCACAACAGCAGGATAGGGGTCAGAACTCCTTCCCACAAAGGACAGCCATCTTAAATACTGCTCTCCAAATTCAACACAGGTGTGGATCCTTATCTGGCAACCAATAGGAAAAAGAGAAAACAACAGAACAAACCCAAAACAAAACTGAGCCATAATTTTAAAGTAAAAACATCGGTCTAATGTTAAAACCAGGTAGAATGTTTTCATCAAATAAGAACTGTTCGTTTTCATTAACGTCAATGTTCCACACTCCTGCCCTGTAAGTGGCGGTAAATGCACCTAAAGCTTTGTGTCAAAGAAGAAGAAGAAGTGGTTTGAGTGGGACCGGACGTAAGCATTCTGAGTGTGTCAGCGGTGCTGTGAGGTCGATTTACCGGAGATGTCGCAAACTCTACCGGGGGATCTTTTTTATTTTGTTCAACTCTATGTAGGTAACAGTCTCGATTTTTAAAATTGTAGTTAGTGCTAAGAGTACGACATAGTTTGGACAAGTATTTTGTGCTGATGTTTTAAAGACAGGGTCTGATGCATTTTATTTGAGATCAGTGTAAATGCATACCATCTTTTTTTTTTTTTTTTTTCTAACATCGTGACAAATGGCAACTTTTGATTTGTATCGTTGCTTTACATTGGCTTCTTTTTTTAGTTTGAGGTACAGTAAGGTACAAATGCTATAAACTCTGTGACCTAGTTTTCTTTTCTAGCTGGAAACAAAACACCTTTTTAAATTGCAATGCTACAAGCTCTCACGTGTTGCTTAACGAACGTATCGTACTCAGTTACTAACGTAACCTCGGTTCCCTGAAATACGGGAACGAGTACTGCGTCGAAGACGCTTATGGGAAAAACTCCTTTTTTCTCCTGGACTGAAGCCTTATTCAATCACGCAGTGAAACTGCACGGCCATTGGTTCGTGCAGTGTTATTAAAACAAACCAATGGCTTGGCAGCGGTGCTGCACGAACCTATGGCAGCAAAGCCAGCCAAAATGGGCGGGGAATCTGGCTATATATTGGCTGCTTCGCCACAGGAATTCAGGTTACTTCGACTGAATGAAGTGACGACTGAGCCATGCAGCCTTTTTAGCATGGCAAGGAACGCAGAAACATTCTCGATTTTTAAAACTGTAGTTAGTGCTAAGAGTACGACAGTTTTGTTACATTCCGGCTCAAGGAAGTAACAAAATAAAGGGATCAGAGTCCAAAATTAAATTAAACAAAATATTTATTTTACATCTAGGGGTTATATGATAAAGAAAAAAGATGTTAGACAAAAAATAAACAAACAATAAAGAAAAAAACAATATGAACAAACCAATGGCTCGGCAGCGGTGCTGCACGAACCTATGGCAGCAAAGCCAGCCAAAATGGGCGGGGAATCTGGCTATATATTGGCTGCTTCGCCACAGGAATTCAGGTTACTTCGACTGAATGAAGTGACGACTGAGCCATGCAGCCTTTTTAGTATGGCAAGGAACGCAGAAACATTCTCGATTTTTAAAACTGTAGTTAGTGCTAAGAGTACGACAGTTTTGTTACATTCCGGCTCAAGGAAGTAACAAAATAAAGGGATCAGAGTCCAAAATTAAATTAAACAAAATATTTATTTTACATCTAGGGGTTATATGATAAAGAAAAAAGATGTTAGACAAAAAATAAACAAACAATAAAGAAAAAAACAATATGAACAAACCAATGGCTCGGCAGCGGTGCTGCACGAACCTATGGCAGCAAAGCCAGCCAAAATGGGCAGGGAATCTGGCTATATATTGGCTGCTTTGCCACAGGAATTCAGGTTACTTCGACTGAATGAAGTGACGACTGAGCCATGCAGCCTTTTTAGCATGGCAAGGAACGCAGTACTCGTTACCGTATTTCAGGGAACTGAGGTTACGTTAGTAATGGAGTACATTCCCTTCCAATACTTCACTCGTACTGCGTCGAAGACGATTATGGGAACCCAGTTCAATCACGCCATGCTAAGAAGGGGGGACGACTAACGCAATCATACTTGATCTGTGATACCAAGATATGACAATAGCAACTAGGAGCAGAATAAGCTCAGTGAGGTTACGTCTGGCCTAGCCTGATCATCCCGTGTTCGTATCGCCTCAGTACCAAAGGGACCGAGTGCATACGAGCAGAGTTTGAGTCTTGGGCAAAGAATGGCCAAGAGCATGCAAATGAGGGACAAAAAGGTGACCTTTACACAGAAAGTACCCTAGCATGAAGTGCCGGGACGTCTAGATTATAAAATCTAGCAAATGTGGACGGCGAGTTCCAACCAGCCACTGCACAAATTTCTGCGATAGTCACACCACTAGACCATGCCCAGGATGAGGACACTGCTCTCGTCGAATGGGCTCTTACTCCAATTGGGCTTTGCAGGCCCAAAGAAGAGTAGGCTAGCTGGATTGCATCCACAATCCACTTTGAAAGCCTTTGCTTTGAGACCGGTAACCCTCTGGTGCGGTTTCCAAAGACCTGCTTCATCCTCAGATTATTTCTGCGCAAGACACAGTCCAGTGTTGATAAACTTACCCATATATCAATATTTGGAAATATCTAATTGTTTTCTATTATTTTTCTTTGTATTTGCTGTAATGTTATGCTAATCTTTTCTATCACTACTTATCAATTTAATACATCATTGCTAAATAAAAGTTTTAATTTCTTAAAAAAAAAATGTACTGACCACAAAGTTTCAAACTGTAGAGTATATTGTTAGAATTTTTTTTATTTTAGATAAATACTCTTCATTTTAACATTTATTCATCAAAGATGCTTCATTGGAAGCAGTCTGTATCACATTTCGTTTACAACTCATGTAACTGTGAATTGTAATTGTGTACGCATATAATGGTTCAGTTTTGTACCCCAGGGGGGTTTGTCTTGCTGCTCTCCCCGCTCTGTCCAAGCATTGGTGCATGGACAGGCATGTGGAGTGTTGCCCAGAACATAACCATACCGCCAACACTAACTGTATGCAATGTAATTGTAATAAATATACTTGACGGAAGTGGTCCTGATTGAGATTCAAGATTTCAAGATTCAAGAGTTTTATTTGTCACATACCAAATTATATATAGCATACATAACCAGCAGTGAAATGTGAGTCAGGTCTGCTCCATGGACAGTGCAATTATTAAAGAAAACAACACAGATGGAAATATACATAAATATAGCTATGTAAGAATGAAACAAAAGTAAACAATAAAAATATAAGAATAAAATATAAAAAAGATGTATATTGTAGAATTAAATAGAACGCAAAATAATGTGCATGAACGTAAACTGAAGTCTTAAATATTAAGATGTACAGGGATGTACAATGTGCATATATGCATTTTACTGTGGTCTTAAATATAAGATACACAGGAATGTACAAGAATCAAATGTGCAAACATGGTGACACTGTCAGTGTGTCTATGTGAGGTAGTGAATAAAATGAAAAAGATAAAGTGAACATTAAGTGGAGGCATGAGGATGTTAAGGGGCTGGTTAAGAGTTTAGGAGCCTGATGGCCTGGGGGAAGAAACTCCTCCTGAGTCTCTCGGTTTTTGCCATCAGGCAACGGTAGCGCTTACCAGATGGCAGCAAAGTGAAAATATGGTTACTAGGGTGGATGGAGTCCTTGATGATTTTAGTAGCTCTACTTCTGCAGCGTTTGAGGTAGATGTCCTGTAGAGAGGGGAGAGCAGACCCTGAGATGCGCTCAGCTAAGCGCACAACTCTCTGCAGTGCTTTGCAGTCATGACTGGAGCTGTTTCCATACCACACTGAGATGCACTGAGTCAATACACTTTCTATAGCCCCAGAATAGAAAGTTTTCAGGATTGCTGGTGAGACCCTGAATTTCCTCAGCTGTCGCAGATGGTACAGTCTTTTCCTGGCTTTATTAACCTGAGTTTGAATGTGAGTAGTCCAAGTCTGGTCCTCCGAGATGTTTACACCAAGGTACTTGAAGCTGCTCACCCTCTCCACAGGGGTCCCGCTGATCATAAGAGGAGTATAGGGCTGCTGCTGTTTCTTCCTGAAGTCCACAATCAGTTCTTTAGTTTTGCTCACATTCAGAAAGAGACAGTTGTCCTGGCACCATGATGTTAATTTCTCTATCTCATCCAAGTATGCGGTCTCATTATTGTTGTGAATGAGGCCCAGAACCACAGTATCATCAGCAAATTTGATAATGGATGTGGAGCTGTGCGAAGACACGCAGTCATGTGTGTAGAGAGAGTAGAGCAGGGGACTCAGGACACAGCCCTGTGGGGCTCCTATGTTCAGGGTGATGGAGCTGGAGGTGTACTGGCCTAGTTTCACCACTTGAGGTCTGCCGGTGAGGAAATCAAGAATCCAGTTGCAGAGTGAAGAATTCAGGCCGAGGTCTATGAGTTTAGAAGCTAGCTTTAAGGGGACTATAGTATTAAAAACTGAGCTATAGTCAATAAATAGCAGCCTTACGTAGTTCCTGTTATTGCTGTCAATGTGTGTGAGAGAAGAGTGCAGGATGTGAGAGATGGCATCATCAGTGGATCTGTTAGGGCGATAGGCAAACTGAAGAGTGAAGTGAAGTGACATTCGGCCAAGTATGGTGACCCATACTCAGAATTTGTGCTCTGCATTTAACCCATCCGAAGTGCACACACACAGAGCAGTGAACACACACACACACTGTGAACACACACCCGGAGCAGTGGGCAGCCATTTTTTATGCTGCGGCGCCCGGGGAGCAGTTGGGGGTTCGGTGCCTTGCTCAAGGGCACCTCAGTCGTGGTATTGAGGGTGGTGAGAGAACTGTACATGCACTCCCCCCACCCACAATTCCTGCCGGCCTGGGACTCGAACCCACAACCCTTCGATTGGGAGTCCGATTCTCTAACCAACAGGCCACGACTTCCCTTTTTTTTTTTTTTTTTTTTTTTTTTTTTTAAGTGAAGAGGGTCCAAAGTATCCGGTATGGAGGAGCAGATGACGTTTTTAACCAGTCCCTCAAAGACCTTCATGACTATTGATGTGAGGGCAACTGGACGATAGTCATTCAGACAAGAGGGTTTATTGTTTTTAGGCACAGGGATGATGACTGATTTTTTGAATGAGGTGGGAACCACCAATGTAGCAAGAGACTCATTAAAAATGGATGTAAACAAACCAGCGAGCTGATCAGCGCAGGACCGCAGAACACGGCCAGAAATCCCATGCACGGATTGATCTGTCCACCCACGGTTTCTGATTTGAGAATGACCTTGTAGTTATTGTATCCATGGCTTGTTCGGCTAGCGTGTTTACAAAGCTTAACGTTACATCCGTGAACTCGCTGACGTCAGATGAACTTGCGCGAAACATGTCCCAGTCTACGTCATCAAGAGCCGCCTGTAACGTTGCTTCTGATTGGGCGGACCATCGCGTCACCACCCTCTGCACCGGGGGATCTTGAACGAGCCGTTGTTTATATTCCGGTGTGAGGAAAATTTGCCGAAAGCCGGTAGTGAGCGAGCTTTGTAGGCATTCTTAAAGGATCACTTCACCCATTTGCATTTAGCTTTGTATTGTTAGAAACCCAGTCATATATTATAATGATCATGGATTTTTCCTTTGTTTTTCCCTGAGATGGGAGAAATAAGGATTTAATTGTTTTACTTCCTGCTTATTATGACGTAAAAATCGTGAAAAACATGAAAAGTGTAGAGACTACAGACACTAGCTTATTATTATTCCAGGGGGTGGGACCCACTCACCCTACAGGCCTATTACAGATCAGTGGGTGGGACTAAACTTACAGAAACGAAAATGAAAATCCGCCATCTTGTTTGGAAGCTATGTAGCTAAGCTAACAAGCGCTTATGGAGTCAGATTTACGAGAATGGCTGGAGGAACAACTCATGATATGGAAGAAGAGGATTTTCAAAGTCTGTTGCTCGAAACAGATGTTCGTGGCTATCTATACGAGCCACAATATAGCGCAGAGGAGGAACAGGAGGCGGCGGCTGCAGCCGAGGCCGGAGACCTGCCTGTCGCGTCCGAGGAGCCCGGGCGTGCTCGAGCTGGTGCGGACTGGTGGTGCCTGTGCTCTCGTTGTGCGCCTACGGACACAGAGCTCGAGTCCGTCTGCTGAAAGAATTTGAAAGATGCCAATTTCTCCTCGAAGAAATGTCTGAGGCAGACAAGGACACGGATGTTTGCATTGTGAACCATCATAGTTTCGTCCCGCATATGGACAGAGGCGTCCTGGAGACATATTTCAGAATTCCGAAGGTAAACTGGAAACGCCAGCCGAAGCGTTTCAATTTAATTTATTATTCATTTCGTGAAATGTATACAATTTCTTCAAGCATTATTATCACGAAATGATTCCCGGTTAATAAGTTACGTAACGTCAACTGTAAACTGTTTGTGCAGTACCTTTTTTAATGCACAAAAAGCTTACTGTGGCATTGTTTACTACTGTGGCACGTAAATACCATACATCGCTAACTGTGTCCTCAATGTCTTGTAGACAATATCGCCTAACAGCCTAACAGCGGTGTTCTGGATTAGTGGGAGTGGCTTGTGAAGCTGTGCAAATGTGTTGCATTGTGGGAGTTGTGGTTTTCAAAACAAATGAGCCCTAAAGTTACTTTCTGTAATAACTCGGTCAAAAAGGCACCAAATTCGAAAGTTTTAATAGATTTCGACTACATATATGACCCACTTTCAATGAAGATCAATGTTCCCATGGGTGAAATGCTCCTTTAAACTGAGTGTAGCAATGATCCAGTGTATTCGGTCCTCTGGTTGGACAGGATACATGTTGATAAAAATTAGGCATAACTTGCCTGAGTTTGGCTTTGTTAAAGTCCCCAGCGATGATAATAGCAGCGTCAGGATGTTTGTTGATGTAGCCGCTGAGTGCGTCGTGAAGCTCAGACAAAGCCAAACCAGTGTCTGCTTGTGGTGGGATGTAAACAGCAGTTATGATGATCGATGAAAACTCCCGGGCAGATAGAATGGGCGGCAAATAATGGTTAAATGTTCCAGATGAGGCGAGCAGGAGCGCTACAGTGAGGAGATATTCCTGGGATCACACCATTTCTTGTTAATCATGAAACACACTCCTCCGCCTTTGGATTTGCCGGCCTCGGCTGTCCTGTCCATCCGTAAAACAGAGTAGTTTTCAGACGGCGTTACAGCAGCGTCCGGGACCAAGGGCGTGAGCCACGTTTCAGACAAGCAAAGGATGTTACAGTCCCTAATGTCCCGTTGGAAACTTATCCTGGCTCTAAGATCGTCCATCTTATTCTCCAGAGACTGGACATTGGCGAGCAGAATGCTCAGTAAAGGAGGGCTGTGTGCTCTTTTCCTCAGTCTGTTGCGAATCCCAGCACGTTTCCCGCGGTGTTTCTTGATCCGTCGCCTCGGGTGGTTATTCAGGTGGCCGTTGTTCATCTCGGCGTTCCGGAGAATCTCAGATGGCCATGATGGGTTGGAGGATAAAGTGTCCTGAAACAGGTCAGTTAAGCGGTGTCCAATGTCCAAAAGTGTTTCTATGTCGTATATGATCAGTGCAAAGGTAATGTGTGTAAAAAGAGAAAGCAAAAGTAGGTAAAAAAGTAAATAAAAACATAATCTAAGCAGATCGACCTGGACGGCGACCGGACTCGGCGGCGCCATCTTGTCAAACAAAAACATGTGATACTGAAGACTGGAGTAATGTTGAAGAAAATTCTGCTTTGCATCACAGGAATGAATTAGATTGAAATGTAATATAAATTTTAATTAGACCCACCACACTCTCTCCTTGAACTGTTGCCATCTGGTCAACGCTACAGAGCTCTGAGCACCAGAACGACCAGACACAGAAACAGTTTCTTTCCTCAGGCAATCCATTTAATGAACACTTGACAATAACTGTAGAACACACAAAACTTTTGATACACTCATACACACTTATTTAACACACACACACTTAGTCTACAGTTCAAATTTGCACATAATTTACCTGTACATACAGAACTGTCTATTGGAATATACCTGCACATACGAATGTAAATTTGTATATTATTATTCCTTATTTACTTATTTTCCTTATTTAGCATTCATATTTTTTGTTGGTTCATGCTGAACTGGTGTTGATAAATGTATTCTTTATATAAATTAGTCAGTTTATATTTTCACTGTTTTTAAGTTACATTTCCTGGAGGTTTTTTTCTGTTTTTCAGTATCCAAATTTTGTTTGTATTCTATTTATTTTGAAGGGGCAAATTTCTATGTGTGTAGATTTAATTATTTACATAAAGTTTGAGTAAACAGGAATATATTCTATAAAACATGTTCAAGTTTATTTAATTAAATGTTGGAATGTTTAAAATATATTTGCATTTATAGACATTTTATATATTAACATGTACCGAAAGGTAATATGTTAACAAATATTAGAAATTATTATATGGAAATATATTGCAAATTAATATATTTACATTGTTATAGTCTGATATCTACATTTATTTATATATAAAGAAAAAAAAATGTAAATATTTCTGATTAAATATCTATTTACATATATTTAATATATGTTACAAATATTAAAAAGCGGCCAAAATCAATAAAAATAAAAATAAAATATTATAAAATATATGAAAATCTATTTATTATTAATATATTTCAATCCATGTGACTTCTGTATGGGTATAAAAATTAATAAAATGAGTTTTCAATATGAATATGTTAATACTATAATAAAGAATTTACAGCCAGATAATCTGCCTCAGCTGTCCTGACAGGAAGTAGACTCACTTCTGAAAGTATTACATCATAAAGAATTTGCAACTTCTAAGGAACTTGTTATTACCAAGACACTGCCGGGAAGCAACTGTGTGTGTTCACTTGCATTATTATGATGCATTCTGCTCAAGAATAAGAAACACTTTTTTTCACACAGAATGTATTTATTTAATATTGTGAGGTTAAAATATTAACACATATGTCAAGGAAAAAACGGTAGGTGGCACTATAGGGGCAAACTCATTTACAGTACTAATAACACTCGATCAGTCACTTTTAATGAAAGGGTCAGGATTTGTCTTGTAACCAAAAGGACATCTACAATTCCTGGTGAAACAGATAATATCCACTAGCTGTGGACATTTTACAGTGCCCAACTGTATTAAATGTTCTCCTTGTATCATACTGTTGGCATTCTTGCATGGCTATCAGATTGTTAGAGCTTTCTCATATTATTAAACACCTCAAGGTATTATACTACAGTATATATCCTAAAACAACACACTAAATCACATTACACCTCATAAATCAAGTGAGTTGATTTATAAAAGACCTTAAACCCTCCATTTCTGTGGCGTAGAATGCTTTAGTGTGACATTTTATAGGGTTCAGTCTACAATAAACACAAAGTTACTTCAAAAACAATTTCTGTAAAACACCTAACATGAAGTGAAAGTAATTTTTGGCCACACAACCATCCTACCTGTTTGTTATGAGTCACTGTCTGGTTTTAGAGTAGCACAACTTAAAATCAACTATATGTAGGTTTAACAGTGGAAAAAAGGTCCTGAAAACGTTAAAATAAGGAAGGTATAACTTTAGTGTGGCTTTTTGAGTTCACACTGAAAAAAAGATGCAACACTTGTCAGCAGGAAGCCGTGTTAAGAAGACTTGAGTGCACAAACCTTTCAGAGAAATGTCTGAGAGAATCACTCAAGGCTCTGGGGGAAAAAAGGTAATCACAGGGCACAGAGTTTAACAGAGTGATATTTGGGGTAGTTTGTGAGAGACATTTATATTCAAGGGCATGTGACTTCAACACATGTTCGTCTGAATTCAGTCACAGATTCAAAAGTTCTCCACTGACGTGTAGTGTCAGCAGCTAAATGACTAACAAGTGCTATAAATGTCTAATTGACCTTATGAATGAAAGACAATGACTTTTTATTAAATTGCACAGTTATTGAACTCAATAACCAAAAATAACATTCAAATGCTTGCATCCTACAATTGCATTCTTTCAAAGAAAAATAAGGATAAAGGGGGTTTGATAATTTTCTCTGTCCTAAAATAAAACACACACACAAGCAATCAAAGCGTGAAGGTGTGAAGTCGAACGAACATTAAATTAAAAATAGGGGAACCACATATCAGTCATGCATGAATATGCAAACTTTCATACACACACACACACACACATACACACGATTCTGAGAAGGTAAAACTGCTCTGCAAATGAATACAATCTATTAGAGAATGGGAAAGGACTGAATTTATATTAAAAAAAACCTGATGACATATACAGTACACTACACTTAGTCACAAAACACAAAAAGAAAAAACACTGTGTATAAATAAAACTAAAAAGTGGTCATACAATGGATAATGATCATTCACAATTCACACATATTCACAAACTGAATACTATTTTTACAACATATAGCTGATTGAATATAGTATGCCAAAATTATGTATGTCATCCTGTTTTTTATAGATTTTAAAAATATGCATCCATGCACACAAATAATGCTCAAATACTTTCGGGTACATAGTTTGCATGCTAATTTTAGCATCAAATGATGGACACAGAACATCCACAGTTCATCTGATGCATACTGCATGCAAAAAAATATCAATGGTTGGCTACAATTAAGATGTTGCGTTGTTGTTGGTTTTATAAAAAATATGGAGGGTCAGGTGGCCAGGACTTTGTTTAAAAGTCTGCATGGACACAAACTGATGTTTAACAGGTACTGAGCTCATATTATAAGCTCTTTGTGCACTTGAAAGCAAGTAAACTGTATATCCAAGCAAAGCAAATCTGTATATTATACTATGTTCTCTTCCTGTCCGCACTCATTATTTTCCAGAGAGACAGAATTTCTTATCAAGTCTACACACATTTTCCAAAATGTTTACCTCTTTTCTGTACAATCGAGTCAAGTGTTATATTAAGTTTTTTTTTCAAAGTGTTCCTCAAAATGAGACGAATGGCAAGTGCAGTATTGTGTAAAATGAAGTACTGTTTTACTGCATTGTGTACATAAAATATTCACACTCTCGTCATCAGTGAAGATACTGCTATACATAGAATTAATGCTGATCGAGGTCTCTTCTACGAATGAAATACAAAACAAAAACAATACAAAACAATAACACGTTTTAACGATATGAATCAAACATTAAGATATGCTTTCACTGATGACAACATTGTGATCTAGTGTATAGATGCTTGATCTGCTTATCTGTAAAGAAACAGTTAGCATTTTCCACCACAAAGTACAGTATGTCATATCTTCAAACAATCTTTCTCTATCTCTCTTTGTTTCTTCTTTTTTTTATACAACAGTGCTTCCTGCCTTGAGATTTAGACAGAAGGCTTAAAGACCAACAGTGTACTTTAATGATGAAAAATCTGATCAGTGCAGCTGGGTAACACTAAAAATATTTGTTCCAAAAAACAATTTTCACAATAAGGCATTGGAAAGGTTCAGTTGTAGCACGCTGATTAAATGTTGGTACAGCATTCATGTAGATGCAAATTTCACGAAGACTGCCATTTGTCATCCAACCTGGTGCTCAATACGAACTATTTTTGTGGCAGAGATATTAGTATCTCATTTATGGCCAGTCCCTTGTGGTCAGGAAGCATTGAAGTTTCACATCACTTTACAGTATATATAAGGTTTCAGATTTTTAAAGTGAATTTTTTGTATGGCTGAAATTTCCTTCATACTTTCTTGATGGAGCTATGTTTTATAATGAAGACAGCTTTTAATCAGTTGAAATCATGCCCTCTGTGGCCATAGACTTGTGGTTAATACATGCATTGAGTAATGCATTGAGCTTTGGCATTTATGTGGGCAATGAGAAGTCAAAGCTTGTGTCAAAGAATCTATAGTCTGCCCCGACCCAGATTCTACTCCACAATATGTTTGATCATGCTCATTTCCCAAAATGGCTTAATTATTATAGAGAAGAAAAAAAATTCATCAGTTATGTTGTTTGTAGACCATTTGGGATGATTTTGACTATTTAGTGTTCCTGGAGCTCAAGTGGTAGAGCATTGTGTTAGCAAGCGCAAGGCTGGGGGTTCGATTCACAGGGAACACACTTTAGGAGAAAATTGTTAGACTGAATGCAATGTAAGTCGCTTTGGATAAAAGCGTCTGCTAAATGCATAAATTCATTATGATCACATTCTGCAAATGGTGACCAATTATAGAATGGGAGCAGGTGTGGGACACTGAGAACCACCTCAGACAAAGAGATGTCAGAACTTAATTAACATACAGAGCACAGCTGTAAGAACAGGAGCAACTTCATTTACATTAAGGGTAGCAAACTCTAAGTGTATAAAATGTTTGAGCTTAGGATATTCATGGTTGAACCCAGTGCTTAATTTGTAAATTGCGAGGTGCCGGAACAAAGCGGGGTAACGGATCCGGCATGTGATTACAGGAGGGAGAGTTAACGGAACATTCGCTCAATCACATTGCTGGACCAGTTTAAGTGATTTTCAGTTGCATTTAGGGTCTGTAAGGTCATGAAAATGCCATGCGATTTTAAAACAACAATTTCCAGTCCTAAAAACATTTTGAAAAGTTGTGGAATTTTATTTTTCATATCTCTGTGTAATAGTTATATTTAATCAGGTCCTACATTTCTGTGGTTTTAATAATTCTCACAGCTTTTTAAGTTTATAATGAGGTAAATCCCTGCATTTATTCAACATAGCTTGTAGGTTTGAATAATAAAATAAATCCACACAAACAAGATTCAATCAGTCATTCGAAATCATAAACTCTCTCGGAGCACGCTTCACATCAGCGCATCTTGTCTGCACAGTGACCTGCTGCAAGCTGCGATACAAGACTCACTCGCATTTCGGTCGGGACAGCTGACAGAACTGTCACTTGACTTGACTAATCAGGTAATTATTGCATTGTCACAAAAATTTATAATTTGCACACCTTTTAAGTATTTTAAGCCATTTGGTACTCGCGCGCTCCTAGACTATGTGCCCTCACAGTCACATCCAAAGCTCGCGCGTATAAAGCCGCCTCGTGAGTATAAGCCTATATAAGAGTTATTTTTCGTAGTTTGTTGAGTTTAAGCAACCAAATACACACAATATGATGTCTGATGGTTGTTGACACGTGCAATTAACATTAGGCTATATGAAAAACAAGCTCAAATGGAGTTAACAAGGTCTTTGGCCGGCGAATGAGGAGATCTGTGTTTTGTCCGCATCTAAGACAAGTGCAGTGCATTATATGCTATCATCACCTTTTACAGGCTATATAACATTTATTGTTGCTATATGGGCATTTAGTTTTTCTTGTTGTTTAGTAAACTTGGCCAATGTCTCATGATATAAACGATAAAGCACTTATGCACAGGATATTCAAAACGTACAAAAGTATATTGGCTAGATGGCAAAAAACTACTTTAGTCTTCAAACACACAAAGACATTAGCCTTTACAGACATAGTGTTTTATTAAAGAAAATGCTGTACTATTCAAACAGTTATTTGTTTACCCTTGCTTTGCGAATAAGCGGAGATCCGTCTCCTCTAGGTTGTGCGCGCATGTCAATCTGAGTGGAGGCGCGTGAAGTGACGAGGTTTCGCTTAGAGTTTGAGGATCCAATAATGAAGTTTTACTGACAAGCTCTTTTAAATACTTATCATTGGTTAAATATTTGTAAAACCCTCTGATTTAAAATAATAATAACGAATTATAATAGAGATATGAATTTTGGTTAATTTTTCATGGCACATATCTGTCTGCCATACGGAAATGCCACCCCTGGAGGAGGGGGATCCGCCAAAATGAGGTGCCGGATCCGATTTTGGAGGTGCCGGATCCGGATCGGGCTTGTTCCGGCACAAATTAAGCCCTGGTTGAACCCAAAGGTACTAAATGTACTTTGTCACTGCTATTCCTAAAATAGTCTCCTTTAAATATTCTCCAGTCGTCCGTCAAAACATCTCCCAGTTGCTTTGGAGATGTTATAGAAGCTGTGGTCAGCTGTGGTTTTTGTAGAAACGGTCTTCAAGGTGAATACTGAGGTTTGCTGTCACTTTTGCTGCAGTAGTTCTGTGTTATTTGGACACAATCCTTCTTAGGGCTTTTTTGCCTACTATTCTTCCTTCGCTGACAAAGTTTAGCCATTTTTTGTGTGCACAGCCATGATTATAAAGACTGTTTTTCTTAAAGGGGTCATTGGATGTCCATTTTAATGTGATTCTTTAGGGTCTTAATGAAAAGTCTGTAACATAGTTTGGTTAAAATTTCTCAATGGTAGTCTAAAAAACACCTTTTTTTTTACCCCGTCAAAAACAGCTCTTTTCAGAGCAAGTCATTTTGTAGCATTTTACTTTAAATGTTAATGAGCTCTGCTGACCCCGCCCCTCTCTTCCAAGCAACTCTCAGAAGCTGCTCCCAATTCATATGTTACGTCTTTCGAAAGTGTGCATTTGAAGGCAGATTGCATCATGGTGGTGCAAACGAAGGCTGTCCCAATTTAAATTCTGCGTCCTGCGAAGGCTGCGTTTTAAAGCCGATGTGTAAAGCACTGGAATTCAGTGAACAAGAAAAATTACTCGCTGATTTAAACAAGATTAAAGGCAGGTGAAACAGCGCTGACAAACAGGAGGAACACTGTGTGAAGGCTTTTCAATCGAGAAATTGGCCATCATTTACTATAGTAACACCAAAACACCATAGCATTTTGTCAGAAACATGGGAATTCATATTGAATTGTATTATATTATTAATGTAGACATGTACTGAATGTATTAAAGGAGTAATAGAACATAATTACAGTTTGTGCATTTATACTAACTGTAGCCTATTCCGAATACTGGTTTTCATAAAACACAAGCAACACAACCCTGTTTCTTAATTTGAAACAATATTACTCATTAGAACATTCAGAAACTAAGAATTCAAATTTTTCTAGTAAGATATTTATTTTGTGAAGGAAAAATGATTGGAAAGGTGTAAACAATTCAAAAACATGAAGTGTTTGTCATGTTCTGACCATAAAGAGAAGTTTAAAACCACAAGTAACTGGTTTCTACAACTTTAACTTTGGAGCAAAAATCTGCCTTTAAACTTAACAAATTTGACATTTATCCTGATAATTATCGATATCGACAAATAGGAAAAAAATTATTGCCCAGCCCTAATTACATCCAACAAAAAAAAAAATCGCGTAGGAGTCATAAACATTGTGCTAGATACTCTTCTCCACAATGAACTGCATATTAACAGATGCGCTCATTTCTACCGTGTCCTTGATATCTACTTTCCTTTGAACATGAACTGAGACACTTGATTATGAGATCATCTGCGAAGCCCCATCGTCTAAGGCAATGCTTTACATACAGTGAACTTTAGTTTTCATTAACAATGAGACATACATTGGGTACAGTATTAATAAATCTTTGTTTCAACTTTTCGTTAGCTCAGGTATACGGTTAAGAGATAAAACTTTTAATTTTAATAATTTATTAGTAAATGTTGAAATTAAAATAAATGTTCCTCTTCAGGAACTCGAGCTGCGTCGAGCGCTTTTGGGGCATGCCTTTGGCAAGAACAACTCTGCCAACCCTGCCAGTGTTTCAGGGCGCAGCGGTCTCCCGCGAGTGCCACTCCCAGTTATGTCCGCCCGCGAGTGTAGCGGAGCTGGAAAACTCGCCACCCCTTCGGGGGCCTCTTACAACAGAGATCAGACTGATTCCCTTAGTACATTATTTAGGAGCGTGGAAACTACTGCCAAATGGATCTCAATGGGTCCTGCACACTGTAGAAAGAGGCTATTGTATTCAGTTCGGCCGTCCACCGCCGAGGTTCAATGGGGTTACACCGACAGTCGTCGGCCCCCAGCAGGCTCTGGTGATGGAACAAGAAGTGAATACCCTATTAAGAAAGGAGGCCATCGAGGTGGTCCCTCCTCTAGACAGGGAATCCGGGTTTTACAGCCGGTATTTCATAGTTCCAAAGAAGGATGGAGGGTTGCGTCCGATCTTAGACTTACGTCAATTAAACCTCTCAGTAATGTTTATTCCTTCATCCCCCGAGGCAGGAGTGTGTGTGTGTGATGGATATATTTGTCCATCCCTTCTCTCTGTCACTCATGTATTAGAGAGAGAGAGAGTGTGTCGCTGGGGTGTCGCTGTTGGACAGTGTTTTCCCTACTTCCTGTTGGCCTTCTGTAGCAAATCGTAGCTCCGTGTAGCTGTTTTTATTTTATTTTTTCTCTAGAATCTTTATCTTACTATCACTCTCTGTTTTTTAAAGTGGTAAAATATACCAGAAAAGCATTAAAAACTGCTAGATCTGATTACTTTTCTTCTCTTTTAGAAGAAAACAAACATAACCCCAGGTATTTATTCAATACAGTGGCTAAATTAACAAAAAATAAAGCCTCAACAAGTGTTGACATTTCCCAACACCACAGCAGTAATGACTTTATGAACTACTTTACTTCTAAAATTGATACTATTCGAGATAAAATTGCAACCATTCAGCCGCCAGCTACAGTATCACATCAGACAGTGCACTATAGACCCCCTGAGGAACAGTTCCACTCATTCTCTACTATAGGAGAGGAAGAATTGTATAAACTTGTTAAATCATCTAAACCAACAACATGTATGTTAGACCCTATACCATCTAAGCTCCTAAAAGAGGTGCTTCCAGAAGTCATAGATCCTCTTCTGACTATTATTAATTCCTCATTGTCATTAGGATATGTCCCCAAAACCTTCAAACTGGCTGTTATTAAGCCTCTCATCAAAAAACCACAACTTGACCCCGAAGAACTAGTTAATTATAGACCAATCTCGAATCTCCCTTTTCTGTCCAAGATACTAGAAAAGGTGGTATCCTCACAATTATATTCCTTCTTAGAGAAAAATGGTATATGTGAGGATTTCCAGTCAGGATTTAGACCGTATCATAGTACTGAGACTGCTCTCCTTAGAGTTACAAATTATCTGCTCTTATCATCTGATCGTGGGTGTATCTCTCTATTAGTTTTATTGGATCTTAGTGCTGCGTTTGACACAATTGACCACAACATTCTTTTGCATAGACTTGAACACTTTGTTGGCATCAGTGGAAGTGCATTAGCATGGTTTAAATCGTACTTATATGTCCGCCATCAGTTCGTAGCAGTGAATGAAGATGTATCCTATCGATCACAAGTGCAGTATGGAGTACCTCAAGGCTCAGTACTAGGGCCGCTACTCTTCACGCTTTATATGTTACCCTTGGGAGATATCATCAGGAAACATGGTGTTAGCTTTCACTGTTATGCTGATGATACTCAGCTCTATATTTCTTCGCAGCCCGGTGAAACACACCAATTTGAAAAACTAATGGATTGCATAGTCGATATAAAAAACTGGATGACGAGTAATTTCTTACTGCTAAATTCTGAAAAAACAGAGGTGTTAATTATAGGACCTAAAAACTCTGCTTGTAATAACCTAGAACACTGTCTAAGACTTGATGGTTGCTCTGTCAATTCTTCGTCCTCAGTTAGGAACCTAGGTGTGCTATTTGATCGCAATCTTTCCTTAGAAAGCCACGTTTCTAGCATTTGTAAAACTGCATTTTTCCATCTCAAAAATATATCTAAATTACGGCCTATGCTCTCAATGTCAAATGCAGAAATGTTAATCCATGCATTTATGACCTTAAGGTTAGATTATTGTAATGCTTTATTGGGTGGTTGTTCTGCACGCTTAGTAAACAAACTACAGCTAGTCCAAAATGCAGCAGCAAGAGTTCTTACTAGAACCAGGAAGTATGACCATATTAGCCCGGTCCTGTCAACACTGCACTGGCTCCCTATCAAGCATCGTATAGATTTTAAAATATTGCTTATTACTTATAAAGCCCTGAATGGTTTTGCACCTCAGTATTTGAATGAGCTCCTTTTACATTATAATCCTCTACGTCCGCTACGTTCTCAAAACTCAGGCAATTTTATAATACCTAGAATATCAAAATCAACTGTGGGCGGCAGATCCTTTTCCTATTTGGCGCCTAAACTCTGGAATAACCTACCTAACATTGTTCGGGAGGCAGACACACTCTTGCAGTTTAAATCTAGATTAAAGACCCATCTCTTTAACCTGGCATACAAATAACATACTAATATGCTTTTATTATCCAAATCCGTTAAAGGATTTTTAGGCTGCATTAATTAGGTAAACCGGAACCGGAAACACTTCCCATAACACCCTATGTACTTGCTACATCATTAGAAGAATGGCATCTACGCTAATATTTGTCTGTTTCTCTCTTGTTCCGAGGTCACCGTAGCCACCAGATCCAGTCTGTGTCCAGATCAGAGGGTCACTGCAGTCACCCGGATCCAGTACGTATCCAGACCAGATGGTGGATCAGCGCCTAGAAAGGACCTCTACATCCCTGAAAGACAGCGGAGAGCAGGACAACTAGAGCCCCAGATACAGATCCCCTGTAAAGACCTTGTCTCAGAGGACCACTAGGACAAGACCACAGGAAACAGATGATTCTTCTGCACAATCTGACTTTGCTGCAGGCTGGAATTTAAATACTGGTTTCGTCTGGTCAGAGGAGAACTGGCCCCCCAACTGAGCCTGGTTTCTCCCAAGGTTTTTTTCTCCATTCTGTCACCGATGGAGTTTCGGTTCCTTGCCGCTGTCACCTCTGGCTTGCTTAGTTAGGGACACTTCATCTACAGCGATATCGTTGACTTGATTGCAAATAAATGCACAGACACTATTTAACTGAACAGAGATGACATAACTGAATCCAATGATGAACTGCCTTTAACAATCATTTTTGCATTATTGACACTGTTTTCCTAATGAATGTTGTTCAGTTGCTTTGACGCAATGTATTTTGTTTAAAGCGCTATATAAATAAAGGTGACTTTGGCTTTGACTTTGACTTAATGTCACTGAAGTTCAAAATGCTCACTGCAAACAGGTTGCAGCTCAAATCAGATCCGAGGACTGGTTTGTCACAATAGATCTCAAAGATGCATACTTCCACATATCCATCCTTCCACAACACAGGAAGTTTCTGAGGTTCGCTTTTGGGGGCAAAGCCTACCAATATCGAGTACTTCCCTTCGGCCTTGCACTCTCACCCCGCACGTTCACGAAATGTGTAGATGTGGCTCTGGTACCCCTCCGTATGCAGGGCATCCGCATTCTGAATTATATCGACGATTGGTTGATTTTAGCTCAGTCAGAGCAGATGGTGGTTCGACATCGAGGTGTCGTTCTCACCCATATGGGGGAGCTGGGTTTGAGACTGAACGCCAAGAAGAGTGTACT
Source organism: Carassius carassius (assembly GCF_963082965.1). Taxonomy (NCBI): domain Eukaryota; kingdom Metazoa; phylum Chordata; class Actinopteri; order Cypriniformes; family Cyprinidae; genus Carassius; species Carassius carassius. Next base: position 10,645,365 of record NC_081763.1, read on the forward strand.
TTCTCCAGTTCAGAGAACCACCTATCTAGGCCTAGTATGGGATTCAACCACGATGCAGGCACGTATGACTCCTGCTCGGATCGAGTCAATTCTTTCCTCAGTCAAGAGAGTCAGAGAAGGCCAGTCACTCACTGTCAAGCAGTTTCAGAGACTGTTAGGGCTCATGGCAGCTGCGTCCAACGTGATACCTTTTGGCCTCCTGCACATGAGGCCCCTACAGTGGTGGCTCAAGACCAAGGGGTTTTCCCCAAGGGGAAATCCATTCCGAACTATCAAGGTCACGCGGCGATGCCTTCGTGCCTTAGACATATGGAAGAAACCTTGGTTCGGTGCTGGGAGCTCTTGGTCGCCTTGTAACGCTAGCGACAGACGCGTCCCTCACCGGTTGGGGTGCGGTCATGAGTGGCCACCCTGCCCGTGGTCTGTGGAGCGGTCGCCATCTGACATGGCACATCAATTGTCTAGAAATGCTAGCAGTATATCGAGCATTGAGATATTTCCTCCCAGACCTGAGAGGCTGTCATGTGTTAGTGTGCACCGACAACACATCGGTGGTCTCTTATATCAATCACCAGGGAGGTCTGTGTTCACGCCCCTTATACAAGCTGGTACACCAGATCCTCCTGTGGTCCCAGGGCAAACTCCTCTCGTTAAGAGCAGTGTATATTCCTGGGAGATTGAATGTGGGTGCAGACATGCTGTCGAGACAGGGGCCGAGGCCCGGGGAATGGATGCTTCACCCCAAGGTGGTGAAGCAGATATGGCAGATATTTGGCAAAGCTCAGGTGGACCTCTTCGCAACTCGAGAGACGGCTAAGGGTCTGTCCTCTGTCCTCTGGCCTTAGCTGTGCTCTTCGGATACACACTAGGCAGGGGTTTGGTAGTCTGGCAGCGTTGGCACATCGTTCCCCAAAAGCGCTCGACGCAGCTCGAGTTCCTGAAGAGGAACGTCCCTAGGTTACGAATGTAACCCTACTTCCTCGAAGGAATGAGACGCTGCGTCGCAGAGCCATACTCCTGGCACCCCTGCCGGCGCTTGCTTCCCTACTCGAAGCTGAAGCCAGCTGCGTGGCACGTGCTTTTATAGCTTCCTGGTCGCTACGTCACCCCGCCTGTGACGTCACGCTCTTCCGTTGGAGTGATTGCACACAATATTCAGAGTAGTTCTTGCCAAAGGCGTTCCCCAAAAGCGCTCGACGCAGCGTCTCGTTCCTTCGAGGAACTAGGGTTACTTTCGTAACCTAGGGACGTTTTCAATGCTTTAGTAGCATTGTGTATTGAATCTTTGTGCTGTATTTTCTGCTGGCAATCTGATATGCAGTTTTCATATGCTACACTTTGCCCACCCAGTTTTATGTAGGCCCAAGGTTGCCTTGATTTGCCCTTAACCCTCACCCAAGCAACTGTGCCAACATGTTTCAAGTCCACATCCATTGTGCCAGTACCAAAAAACTCCTCCCCAATGTGCCTGAATGACTATCGCCCCTTAGCACTCACACCCATCATCATGAAGTGCTTTGAGCGGCTGATCCTAGCACACCTCAAAGACTGCCTCCCACCCACACTGGACCCACACCAATTTGCCTACCGCAGAAATAGGAGCACAGAGGATGCAGTATGCACAGTGCTGCACTCTGCACTCACAAACTTGGACAATAACAACACATATGTACGGATGTTGTTTGTTGACTTCAGTTCAGCATTTAACACCGTCATTCCCTCCAAGCTGACAACAAAACTTGGAGACCTGGACATTAACACCTCCCTCTGCAACTGGATTATGGACTTTCTGACCAATAGGCCTCAGCATGTTTGGTCAGGCCACAACCACTCCACGACCATCACACTCAACACCGGCGTACCACAGGGCTGTGTGCTGAGCCCATTCCTTTACTCCCTCTACACCCACGACTGCAAGCCTGTGCATGGATCCAACTCCATCATTAAGTTTGCAGACGACACCACTGTGATTGGCCTCATCTGTAACAACGATGAAACTGCCTACAGGGAAGAGGTACAGCACCTGGCCACATGGTGCGCTGACAATACCTGCTCCTTAACACCAGACAAAGGAGCTCATTGTGGACTTCAGGAAGAAAAAAGGAGGCACGCATTACCCCATCCACATTAACGGAATGGTTGTTGAACGTGTCTCCAGGTTCAAGTTCCTGGGAACCACCATCTCGGAGGAACTGTCCTGGACTACACACACCTCCAGCCTGGTCAAGAAGGCTCACCAGCGCCTCTACTTCCTCAGGACACTGAAGAAGAACCAGCTGTCTTCAGCCATCCTGGTGAACTTCTACCGGTGTGCGATCGAGAGCATCCTGACCAGTTACATCACAGTCTGGTATGGGAACTGCTCAGTGGCTGACCGAAAAGCACTGCAGAGGGTGGTGAAAACTGCCCAGCGCATCACAGGGACACCACTTCCTGCTATTGAGGACATCGACAGAAAACGCTGTCTACGCCGAGCTCGCAGCATTCTTAAGGACTCCTCTCACCCTGACCATAGACTGTTTAACCTCCTGCCCTCCGGGAGACGCTTCAGGAGCCTCCGGACAAGGACCACAAGATTCAGGAACAGCTTTTTCCCTACAGCTGTCTCCTTGCTGAACTCTGCCCTCTGACACCACCCCACACCACACACACAGACTCCTCCCCTTCTTCACCACTGCATCTGACTGTTTTATTTATTTATTTACAACAAGCAAAAAACAGTAAACTTGTTATTACTTGCACTACTGTCTGTTCATCCAGAAACACTGAGTAATCCATTTGCACACTGAAAATATTTTCTATGCACTGTACTGTCCATTGCACTAGTGTAAATTATGTTCATATGTTCATAGTTCTGCCTATAGTGTACATACACTTTTACATAATCCATCTGTATAGTATGTTCATAGCACACCTACCTGTATATCATGCTTATAGTATTTAAAATCTGTAAATTATGTCCATAATACTTATCTGTATAGTTATTGTACATATTATGTACCTTGTATATTCTGTACTTACTGCTTATTGCACTTCTGGTTAGATGCTAACTGCATTTCGTTGCCTTGTACCTTACATGTGCAGTGACAATAAAGTTGAATCTAATCTAATCTAATCTAATCTAATGCGAACAGAATAACTAGCATTGCTCACATTGAGCGTTAGAGATTTGAGCATTTTTGGTTTTGGAGCACTGACAGAAAGAGGAAGAGGAAGAGAAAGAGAAAGAGAGAGAATTTTCTGGCACTTCCAATATATCCTGCTTTTTATTAAAAAGCTTGTTACAGCGTTTGAGTCTGCAAATGTGGTTCAAGGGTGTTTCTTAGCATGTAAGCGAGTCAGTGTGGGTGTTTAAGTGTGAAATTGTGTATGTCGGTGTGAATACGTGTAGATGTGTTCTTCCATGCTTCTGGGAGCTGTGACTCTCCTTGTCTGGTGTTCATGCTTTAAATGTGAATACTGTCATTATAATGTATTGATCCAGACTTCATCTGTTTCTGGATCATATTTAGCCGCATGTAAACTCTGTTCCTGTGAAAAGACTGTTTCTGATGACCCAGCAACTCATTTTTTTACCCAACCAAGAAAAAAAAGGAACTTTTGGCTTTGAGTTTTTTCAAGTAAATGATCTCATGTGTGTATATGCACTTCAGTAACGAGAGCACAGCCTCAAACACGCACTAGGCAAGCATACTGATTTGAAGTTGACTGTAACAGACCAACTCTTTTATCTAAGCACTGATGAATGGAACATTTACAAGCCTTTCTTGATGACAGAAATACAGGTAAGGACTTTGTAAAACAAATATATGTTTAGAGGAGTATGAAACTCAATAATAGACTGAGTTTTCAGAGTTTTTTTGTAGTGTTGACTTTAAATTATATATAGTCACTGACTGAAGTTAAAATATATATATGGTATGAAATGAGTAAGAGTATGAAATACAATAATCAGTTTTGAGCTTCTTATATTAACAGTATTCTTATGAAATATAAAATATAATACACTAATATTTATTATAATTTAAGTGTGTCAATGAAATAATAAAAAATAAAAAACAGACAATTCAAAGAGATAAAAGGACCTATGAATAGACAATATGTTGTGGGTGTTGTATAAATAATCTTTTTTCTGATCTTTATATGGATCAAAGAACATCTAAATAATTTATGTTTAAAGCAGAAAACAGTTTTAAAAACTGGAAAAGGGAACCAATCATAGATACATTTATACTAGGAAACGTCTGGTTTGGGATCTTAAAATCCAAGAAAAGAAAAACCCTGCTATGCTATGTTGATCGATACCCAGATTATTATCCGATAATCAGAAACCAAAAAAAATAAAATAAATAAAGACAGTTACAATCTTAATCCCTAAGATTATCTGGAAATGTTCAACATTTTTATCTAAAATAATAAAACACTTAAGATAAAAAGATAAAACCTAATGTTGCTTTTAAGCATAAATATAACTAAATTTAGTGTATTGTGCTTAACACAAGAATAAAGACAAAAAATTAAAAATAAAGATGCATTTCACAAAAACAAGCTACCAGCGCATGCAGTCAAGACCACCAAGGTTCTTCATATGGAAAACACAGTTTATGTCACTGTAGGAACAAGGAGTGAGGTAAAACCTGTTTTAGTTGTTTTTCCACCCTTTCAGTGAGTTCACTCACCTACGTTCACCCATGTACTTTACCACAGCTAAATATAGCACACATACCGTACACGGTACGCCTCTAAATGAAAGCGGAAAATTAAAAACAACATAAAAACATAAGAAACTGAACTAACTTTTACAAACTAAAAAGGTTTTAAAGTCAACCAACAGAACGTGTTCTGTGTGACCACATCTCTTTCCCCCAACGCCCCTCTACCTCTTTTAAGCTTAGGGAAATCCCTTTCTTTCGTTTCCTGGCACTTGCGAGAAATGTATTGCGACGTACAGTAGCCTACTACGTCTGTTTTTACGCTGCATCGCTTTATTGGCGGGTTACGGGTACATGATCAGATTCAGCCCAGTGGTGTGGTTTTATCTACCGCTATTGAACGAAACCTGCTGCATGGAGATCTACTGTATTTTTTTAAGATGTGCACCTGTTTCCTGAAGTGCTCCATTCATTAAAAGATGGATTTTGAATTCTTCATTGAAAAATGGATTTGGAGGTCACCATGCTTTTGTCATAAACAGTAAGCAATATAATATATGCAACATTGTGCAAATGTGTGTTTCTTTCATTTTTAGATGCTTTGTCAAACTTTCAAAAGTTTTCACTTTTGTGTAATTTTCTGTGTTAAAACACGTCTACCTCTAGACACAACCAAAGTGTTTGAAGGGAAACAAACTGTTTGTCGGACCAATGGTAGACGGGAAGAGCGTTCAGGAAACATGTTTGAAAACGCTCATTATTTTTACAGTTTTGTTTGGTGGCACAGATTACTTGAGACACACTTCACCTTTAAAGGTTGCTTAGTTTGCATCATGGAAATGCTTTCAGTTACAAATGTTTTTTAACGAGGGTGGAAAAAAGCGCATGTGTGTGTTGTTTTTGTCAGCGCACACGTGAGATGAAAAAGAAAGTAAGTTTTCTGTTTAAAACAATGAGAATTCTCAGAAGCATGTCTGTGGGGTGTTTTTAGACCTATATGGCTGTGTTTGCCTTTATAACAACATGATGTATGTTGTCACATTTGTTCTTAAAGTGATAGCTCACCTAAAACAGGAACACAAGATAAGCTATTTTGAAGTCAGTAAGGGTGAAATGTTGCTCAGATGACATGAGGTAGGTTGAACTGTACCTTTAAACTGAATGGTTCTAATAATCAGCACTGGTTTCTGAATATCCAGATATCTTGAAAGTAACCGGCAGAACCACCTACTGTAAAAAGCGCCTGGCTTTGTGATCTTGGATCTCAGCTACAATGTTCTCCACGTGGATTCTGCATATGGTTGGATTTACTCTGCTGGTCAGGGGAGACATCAGTGATGAACAGTGTCCTCTTCATGAAGTCATGCCTGGGAAAGGTGAGAGAGAAAGATAACACTCTCAGACATTATTGCACTCAATTTATTTTTTATTTTTTAACCTTTTAAGTTCAGGGCTGTGTCCACCAGATAGACCCTTATCAGTGGTTTCTCTAATCTTCAAGTGGCCTCTACTACCACTCTGGACTCATACATATAAATGTTATTATCGCATCCGACATGAATCCTTATCTTGGACCAATCTAAACATCAATACAGATTTTCCTTTGCAGACACTTATAATTCAGGATGTGATTTTGACTGGCCAGTATAAACCAGCTCTGAAGGTCTGATTTTAGAAGTTCTCTAATCTCGAGAGCCTTGCAGAATCTAAAAATATTAATAATAAAAAAAAACCCTTTAGGTTTAGCAATACAAAACTTACATCACCTAGAGCTTTGTCAGACTAGTAAGTCACTCGAAGTTCCTGTTTGTGGCCAAATGTCTGGGGAGAGAGAGAGAGAGAAAAGACAGCATTGAAAAAAAAAAGTTATGAATGCTCCAGAGCTAAATTTCAACTGTCCTAGATAACTGTCATGAATACTTATAACATAAGTATGAATACTTATGCAATGGAATCATTTTAGTTTTTATTTTTAATAAATTTGCAAAAATGTAAAAAAAAAAAAAGAAAACGTGCATGGAGTGCAGACTGATGTGGGAGAAAAAGTAATTTAAGCAGTTTAACATAGGGCAGCAAAAAAACGTGAAGAAAATGAAGGAGTATGAATACTTTCGCAAGGCCCTGTAGCTTCATCATAAATTCATTTTTATAAATTTTATAGTAATTTTAGTACATCAAGTTAACTTAATTAAAATGAACAATCTTGCCATGGCAACCAGCTGAAGTAAAATAAATGTAGCGAAAGTGAAAAGTGAAAAAAACAAGTAAAAAATAAATGCTCTGCATTCAACCCATCCATGTGCACACATACAGAAGTGAACACACACATCGTAAACACAAGGGTCTCACCTCTGTCGTGGTTTTGAGGGCAAAAGAGAGTGCAACCCATAACTGAATGAACCGTCATGTCATGACAGATGTCATTACACTTAATACTGACCTTTGAACTCTTTTTTTTTTTTCAGAATCTGCAGTGATGGATTCCTTGCAGTGCCACAATGACTACATGACCTATGTGCAGTGCACATGGGAGGTTGATCCGCGTGTTCATTCACAAGATACAGAAAACATGCATAAATTGTACTATGGGGACTACTTGGACGCAGTTTTAGAGTAAGTGGAAAAAACTAAAGACAAATGCAAACAAACACTGAAAGAAAGAAAGACTACAATATGGAAAATTAACTTTTTTAAACTCTCTCTCCCTGTCTGTAGAGATGAAACACCTTGCGTCTCAAATAGATCCGGTGTGCTTTTATCCAGTGGGAAGATCTCTCACATGTGTCGCTATAACACTGACAGGTTTGCTATAGGAGCAGATCACGTTCTCTACTTCAAAGTGCCCTGTGTACCCAAAGGCACCACTCTCAGAATTGCAGACGAAGGTGAGTGTGTGTTTGTGCATGTGCATTTAACTTCTAAAGCATCTCTGGCATGGAAAGCCTTTCACCATAGCATTTCTGTGATATCAGGAAAAGTTAGGGCCCCAATTGACTTGATGGAGACGGTGACTGATAACGGAGGTCATCTGCTGTCCTGGAGAAGCCCGTATCCTGCATCCTCAAAAATCACAGGAACTCTTGTGTACCAGCTTCAGTATCGCAAAGACAGTTTCGATAAATGTATCGATAACTGGACTGTGAGTACACACAAACACACACAGTACACTGTCAGAAAAACAAAAGTATCTACCACAAATGCATAATAGTAATTTGATATATTGTTTAGGTACTAACATGCACCCTTATGTTTAGATAATTTAACACATTTTAATTCAATTAAATGTTTCACACTAATTGTGCTGATTAATATATAAAATATATGCTATAATATTTTATATATAACTACATAAAAAGTCAAACTACACACACCCACCCACACACCATTCATTAAAGAATCTTGAAAAAAAAAAGTCACGATTTCCACAAAAATATTCCACCAAATCAGCATATTAGAATGATTTCAGAATGATCATGTGATATTAATATTTTTAGTAATAATATTTCACAATATTACTGTTTTACTCTATTTTCAATAAAAAATTATAATAATTAAAAAAGAGAATCTGAATCTTGCCGGCTCTGAACTTTTGAACGATAGTGTATCCTATTGTATATATTTATATTTGAAATGGAATAATTGTTTTAAATTAATAAAATGTCAGTATAGGTTCCAAAAGTTCTGACACACTCAAAATATCATCTGATAGGATATGTTGTGGATATCCTGTCTACAACTGTGCTGTTGCATCTCTGTTTCACCATAATATCAACACCACAATCTGCCAATGTACGGACACGTCAGCATAACCTCAAACTTCACACGATTCCCACCTAAGATAAAGCCTCCACATGAAAGAGTGATGCTAGAGTTATGAAACTGGAGACAGATCCACTCTCAAGATTTGGATATTTACATGGGGAAATGCTGAGCACGTTTATATGTATTTTTCATGAAACTTAACATTGTTTGTTTACTGATGAATGTGCTTTCACATAGGCGCACAATGTGTTACTGATATAAGTATCACCTTGTTTTCCAAAGTGGGAGGAAGTTACTTCCTGAGACTTCCGACTGATTAGCTACTAATGACTTGTTAGAAATTTGCGCTGCAAACCAGTGTTTACATAATAAATGACACTAATATGAAAACAAATACTAGTTTGCAGTGTCAAGGAGCATGACGGACTGTTTTTGTAAACTAAAATATCTTAAATATATTAAACCGGAAGTAAAAAAAATGAATAGAATTAATAGATAAATGTGAAATAGTTTTTACACAACAGTTCAATAAACTAAGTGTTTGTATTTAGTAGTAATTACACTTTTGAGGCAATGTTGACAATATTAGCAAAGACATAAGAATCGATTGGTCAGTGCAACAAAGCGATGTTTACTTCCTGAATGAATTAGTGTTTTGAACGAACGAATAGGCAGTCAGAAGGTTTTGTTCCTACAGAGTAGACGAAAAACTCACAGTATTCATAAAAGATTAGGCAAAAAGTACCCAGATGAAAAAAAAAAAGTTTGCAACTGGCATTCATCACTCAGTTACATGGTGTAATTTGTACTATTGAACATACAATTCGAAATTTTATTTTAAAGTGTAAAGTAATACATGTACAGACTGTGTAAATAAAGTTCTGTAAAAACTTTACTTGTATTTTAACAATAAATTCTAAGTGTTTCCCATCGGATAATCAAAAGTTCTACACAGACTTGCTGTCTTCACACCCAGTTGAACACTTGGGCCATATAGGAAGTATGTCATGTAAGTAGACAAGTAGTCAAGACCGCAGTTGTGGGTGTTGGGACATGCCAGGCCAAATTTTGACTCGGGTGATTATGTTATGATTATGTTGCACAAGTGCCCACTACTAATGAAACCCTTGCCAGGGGCTGAAGTGGAACGTCCTAAGCCCTTGATCACTTGGAATCCATTATGGAGTTCATTTATCTTTATTATTATTTTTATTTTATTTTTGCCCTACTAATCTGTTTGATGCAGTATTTTGTATGTGTATACAGTAGGTAGTTTTAAATCTTAAAAAATAATTCATATATCGCTGTTTTGGGTTTGAGTAAATTCAGTGCGATCAGTGGCGACTTCACAACCATGCTATATTGTGGCATATGGAGATACCTGAAGTGTAAATATGAAGTAGACTCACTCTCTCGGTCAAAATTCAGGGCCTGAGGATCTATCCATATGAACTTGCCCCGTCCACTTAACCAAGTAGAACACACTTCAAAATGGCAGTGGGGATTCCCCTGTTGGGAAGTGCATAGGGAAGTAAAACACAGCCCGGTTTACATTCATACTAGACACATTCACAGTAGAACATGCTTTTTAAACAGTCTCTGAGTAATTACTTAGTCGAAAAAAGTACCTCCACAGAGAGTACGCGACACACTTTTTTTGTTTGTGAATGAATTTTTCTCGTTCTCTTTTACTGGAACAGATTGTGGATAACATCAATGCTTCCGAGTATATGATTGACAAGGAGTCACTTTTGGGTTACCATTATCAAGCTAGAGTGAGGGCGCGAGGCCCTGTAGGACTCTGGAGTGACTGGAGCCCCCTGCTGTATTGGAAGACTCACAATGGTATTATTTTTGTGTTTGTTTTTGCTAATAGTCTAAATTAGATATACTGCAAACATCTGTTTTAATAAAGTGCATGACCTCTCACAGATGGAGCCTTTAACCTGCAGTGTGTGATAATGAAAGAAACAACTGTGACGTGTACCTGGCAAATGAAGACAGAATATTATCAGTTTATGTCTTATCATCTCTGGTGCAGTAATAATGATAACACTGAGTAAGTTCTCCATCCATCGCAAGCTCGTGCGACTATCAGTTGATCTAATGTCACATCCTGTATACTGAGAACTCTTTCTGTCCCTCAGACTCTCAGCTTGTTGCGAAGATCCACAGCTTCAGTCGCGCGAAGCTGACCTTTCTGAGTTTGTGTGTTCTGTAAATACCTCTGACCCTTACATGTTAACAGTGGAGCTGAGACCAGTGTACTACACTAGGACGTTCAATACTGAAAAACACAGTGAGCTTCTTTGAAACGTTATTTAGTGGAGTCTGCCATCTGAGTTTAGGAAAAACACTAATGTTCATTCGTCTTCTCTTCAAGTTAAACTTTCACAACCTGGCCCGATCCATGTGAAGGAAGTAGATGGTGTTTTCATACTGAACTGGACTGAACCAGCTGTGTCCGAACATTTTAAATACTCCATCCAGATAAAAATCTCATCCTTCAAGGTGCGTAAGTTATCTTTCTGCATCTGTGTTGCGTTTACTAAATGATTCACTGTAGCTGTAACTGATCGCATGCATGATTTCACTTTCTCTTTGTAGACCTCAGAAAGCAAGATCCGTCCTATGGGGCAAAACTATTTTGATATTTCATCTGCGCTTCTAGATCCTTCAACTGAATACCAGGCCCAGATCAGATTACTGCATGTACCTGATGATGTTTATGACGTTCAGCCATCAGAATGGTCGCAGCCAGCAGGGTTCAAAACTAACCCGGGTAACATCCTAGTTTAATGTTGATTTATTTCATTTACTTTTAGAGAGATTTGGGTAAGTTGCCAGTTCATAACTGAGATGTGCTTTGGAACATTAATCTCACTTTAAAAATGGTGTTTTAAATAATGAATTGTTCATTTTGTAATTGTATAATTAAAGGAGAAATGAATCACTACAGCAGCAATTAGTTCAGTTTTTTTAAGAAAAGAAAAGAAAATTATTAATATTGATATATAAATTGGACTTGGGTAGATTGTGTTAATTGTTTATTTTGGGTTTACATTGAGATATAATGAGATGACTCTTAAAAATTGGTGTGTACATGCAAATTCACCCTGCATGTCTGTTTGCTTGTTTGTTTGTTTGTTTGTTTGTCTGGCGACACTTACATAAGGTTCCATTGGTTAACATCATTTAATGCATTAACTAACAATAAGCAATATCTTTTCTGCATATCTGAATGGATGAATGGATTAATTAATGAACATTTTAATATATTCAGTTTGTTAAAATTGAAAAGTATTCATTCATTCATCTATTCAAATATACATATTAATTACAGAGTGTTTCAGGACTTTATGATAGAAATAAAAAAATTAAAATAAAAAGTGCTTTGTCCTGTGCCTTTCTGTCTTTTTTACATGAAAGAACTCAACTTTATACATGTGTAAATTAGTCATAAATAGCTTTTTTTAAAATAACAAAGATGTCAGAAACATTTTGTGGAATATCTTTGTAGTAGTTGATACACGCAGGACATAACTGGATATGTGATGCATGAGAAAACCTCTTTGTGTGTGTGTAGTTTCATCGCCCATCAGCTTTATAATCTACATTTTGACTCCTGTGCTCGTGGCTGTGTTTTTCATCATCTTGTACAACACCCTTCCAGTCTTACACAGGTAAAACCCGCTATACTCTTACATTTATGCTTTTATGCATCCATCCAAAATGTCAGACAATAAAATCAATATATAAATTTAATCAATTTATTCATTCCCTTGAAATCAGTTTCATCTCATTACACTGGTACTGTTACAGGAACGGTCGTTCATTTGGTTTATTTGTGTTTGTTTATTCATGTGTGTAATTCTATAATAGACGGATCACATTGTGGAAGGGATCAATTCCATCGCCCATAAAGAGCAAAGTGCTGGAGGGGATGGTGAAGGTGAGCCTTTACTAACTGATCTTGGAACAGTAAATGTTTAAGGTGAATCTGGAGTTTGATGCACAATATAATTAATATAGCATCTTCAATTTGTTTTCATTTCAATTTTTTTGTAAAATAGGTTTTTTTTTTTTTTACTTTGCTTTAATTATTTAATTTCACTGTTTCTGGTACACAACAGCTAAGGATGGCAAATATGGCCTTCTAAGTACGGTCTAAGTTTTATAACTAGTAATCCACCCTTCCAAATTACACCTGGTCACATGTACAGTATTACATTTTTTTTCTATCTTTCTCTTCTTCAGAAGTCTCAGAGTGGATGGCCAAATCTCCAGAGCGAGAAAGAGTCAACCTCCATTTGTGTCCTACTGGCTGCAGACAACATCAGTCTCTGCAAAAGCAGGTAAGCTATGAATCAAATTATAATATTTTGCCGTAAACATATGCATTTTCTCCATGATTATCAATATTTCAAATTAGCTTTTATTTTTAGATTTTCAGTTTTAATTTTAGTTGTCGTTTGAGTTTTAGTCATCTTTATGTCTATTTGTTTAATTGTAAGTTTTTAAATTCTAAAGCTTTATTATTGACTGTTAATACTTCTTTATACGTTAAATATTTTTATTTCAGTTTTAGATTTAGTCATTTCAGTACTTAGATTACTACAGTACAGTAGATTCCGGCACTATTACTGAAAATGTGTGTTTAATAGTTTTAGTTTTGATTTAAGTTTTAGTTAATAATAGCAAAACTCTCTAAAAAGGAAATGAAACATTTTGCATAATTCCACCAGTGCCTCTTTCCTTTTCAAACGCTCAGACTTATTGTAAGTCACATTATTAAAATGGGTGACAATGTCTTTATGTCTGACAATGTTTTTCTTTAACACTTAACTGTGTTACAGTGTCTCTTCGGAGCCGTGTTTGTCACACAGTGAGGAGGCTGTTAAAATGGCACAGTCAGGTGGATCAAACCACATGCACGCCTATGTGAGTGAAAGCATGCACAAGGAAAAATCAGGCATGAACTTCAGCGGACCTTATATTATGTGCTGTGAGCAATCCTGCACCCAGTTCAAATTTCCTGACAGCTCTATAGACAAAGATCACACATGTGCGTCAGGAAAGTCTGAGAATTTTGCTCCTGTAAATGGAGGCTACGTTATTAATCCTCCCACCACCATGCCAGCAACTCAAAACCCCGTCCCCATCGACAGCCCGACCAATAACCCTTCAGACGAACCCCCTGCATACACCCCTGGCCCAGATCAGGGGTGTATGGTCCTCCCTCATCCATCCGGCTACTTCACAATGCCATGTGTCGTCACAGACTAATCAGAGCCGAAAGGATGCACAAAGATTGCACATTCTGGAACATAATGACCAAGGACTCAATGACTGTTAGTTTGGTGCTTTTTAAATAAAGAAAAAAATAACAAATAATAATACAAGAATAAAAAATAAAAACATGAGGGGACCTACAGGCTCAAAGAAGGAACGAGAGGTGGACGATCAGAGCTAAGCACAATCAGTGGATCACAGTGAATGTAGTTCAGATCTTTGCTTTATATAAACTTTATGAGCAATGGTCTAAAGACAGATGAATGTTTTGAATGCTCATAATGAAAAGGGGGTGAAAGACTCATTGGAGCTTCAGAAGGACTTTAAGTTGAAACTGTTGTACTGTGAAATTCTCACCAACAGATGGAAGTGTTGCTTTAAAAGAATGTATGATAAGGCCAAAAAAATTCTCATTTCCTCAGTGCAAAGAGGAAAGCAAACAAGGCATTAGTCGAAATGACTGTTTTTGCCACAGTGTCTCACATATCCCGCTGCATTGAATGTATTCTTCTCAAGTTTTTGCAGTTAATTCAGCTTGACAGACACTGGCAGCCCCATTCACTAACTGTGTATGCTGGTATCTGTGCACAAAGTCTGATTAGGAACATTTTCACAAATAAATCACATGCCATCAGTAAGGTTTCATAAATTACTGTGTGAAGAAATGGAAGGCAAAGACTGATTCTACAAATGTTAGAAATATTTTGGGAAGGAACAAATTAAAATTACTGAGAGGCTGCATGTACTATATATAGGCTGATATAAAAATTAGAATGGTATTATTTGATTCACACTAATAACATACTGCTCAATCGCACGATCTTATGTAAAATACACCGTATGTTGAATGAGAAGTATACTGACTTAGTGAATGGGGCACATTTTTGAATATAAGTAGTGCTGTTTTTGGATTTTTGCAAACTTTATAATTTTTAAGACATTTAAAATTAAAGTTTTTAAAAAATATATCTCCTTAACTTGCATCATGTTAAAATTGCGAATGTTGTTATGTGTCATCTAAAACATTAAAACTATTTATGTGCTGAGCTAAAGGCAGTCTCAGGTTGATCATGAGCATGCCCAACCTAACAAAAAACAAAAAGGCTTTCTTATAGCTGTCTCTGGTTTAAGAGAAAGTATTAAAAGTGTTTATTTTCTATAGCTGTGATTGTAAACTATATGTACTCAAGCACATGGTATTAAAGATTTAGCCAAAGCTCAAGTGCCTCCTTGTACTCTTCTTCTACACATGTGACATTAGTGTCTGTTTATGTCTGTTTATCTCTGTCTCTTTCGGTGTTTCACATGTGTGTTTTTTGGCATGCTGGAGTTTATGGAGTATTTCTGTATCATCGGTTTCACACAGAGCAGATGTGATTTATCGCAGCCTAATCTACTCCACTCAGCACCTCATGTTTGCCTTGTGTGTGTGTGTGTGTGTGTGTGTGTGTGTGTGTGTGTGTGTGTGTGTGTGTGTGTGTGTGTGTGTGTGTGTGTGTGTGTGTGTGTGTGTGTGTGTGTGTGTGACTGTGTGTGTGAATATGTTTTAATTACACCAACATGAGTCACTAAAATGTTTCGAACAGTTAATGTCATATTTTCTCCCCGCTTGACCGTGATGACAGAATGCACAGTTACTGTTTTCCCTCAAACATTCCTGTTAAATTCTGACCATGCTTCTGAAAGCAGATACATTCCACACAAAAGCTTTAAGATCTATTGTTCAAGAACAAATGAGAAGAGCAAAACCAAGGCAGACAGAGATACAGAGGCATGAAGAGAGAGGAGGAGTTCTTGGTGGACAACATGTCCCCTTTGCTTTGTTGTAAATAAACAGGAAAGCCTTCAAGATGTTTGGAAACTATGGCGATATGAGACCATTATGCAATCTCAGGGTCTCCATAGGAGTACTGCAATAATATAGCTTCAAATACCTTTAGTGGTTTATAAAAGCTTCCTGAAATATAAAAAAACAATCAGTTACAGGCCTGGAGGATGTGGAAGTAAAATAATAATAATAAAAAAAACCATCTAAACAGTCAATATTTTTCACATTTTTAAATTATAATAAAGTCATCGATACTATGAAATAACAGACAGAAGCATTAGAATTCATTATAAAAAACAAAATAATGTCAAAAGCTGATGTAGCTATGGCAAACGCAACATTTTGTCTTTTCTAAACAACAATCAGTTTCTTAATATCTTTCCTCTTTTGGAAAATTTCATTCATCACTATAGAAATTTACAAAACTATGACTTATATACTGAGAACCTTGGAAAAATAAAAGCACCAAAGCAGTGCACTAAATGCACTACACTTCCACACGAGGGTGAGAACAAAATAGCACATGCTTTGCAGCATAAATAGCCAATAAGACCTATTTACAGTCATGCAATCTGTATATCACACAGAATACAGAACTTTCATTTCCTTTTCGCTAAAAATTTTGAGACAGAAAAAAATCCCAACAGAGCTAGCTAAAGATTAATTTGTGCAAAACATGTCAGCTGTACATGTTACCACTGATGCATTGGGAGTGTCTGTGCGTGTGTGCTCACATCGTCATGACAGCCACATCTGACATCATCAATACAAACCTTTCCAAAGATTAACTTTGAAAAGGTGACAAGGTCAAAGGTCATGATGAAGTTAAATTGTTCTGGTAAGTATTTAGTTGAAGGGAAAAAAGCGATTCACGTTTAACAGAAAATACCATTGAATATGATTTTATCCAAAGCAACAACTTGGGATCCTACCTCAGGCACCAAGAGAAAAATATTGCCTCTGTTTGTAATCCTAACACACTCTCACACATAATCAACAGGTCAATTGTCCCATAGCTTTCTATAAAAATAAAATTTTAGGCTAATCTGTTTAGCTCAGTAATCCTGCCTTTTGATCTGACCTTTGACCTTTCATGATCTGCTCATGGAAGACCCATTCACTGGCAGGACTGATGTGAACCAGTGAGTCAGAACGAAACTCTCTCATCCAAAAGTCCCTGAATTCTCAATGAAATTCTCATTATGTGTAAAAAAAAAAAAAAGAGAGAGAGAGAGAGAGAGGAATAAAACACTATACTTCTAGTGAGTAGAGAGAGAAACTTGGCAGGTTGTTTAATAAAAAAGTTTCAGTTTATCTTAAGTAGTAAGTTTTTAGTTTATAAATAAAATGCTTCCTCAGTTATTTCCACGTTTTCCAAGGCTTGCTAACTTAAGTCCCTAAAATGAACAGACATTCAACATTTGGAATAAAAGAAATATTAACAAATGAAAATTCAGCATTAATATTCTAATCAAAGTTTATTTATTAAATCGATCAACAGGCTCCCAGAACATCAACCGAACATCAACGTTTTCTCTGCTTCCACTGATCACTTCAGTTTTGATTCTCCTATGTTGGATGCTTCTCCTCAGTTACCTCTTGTTTGAATCTGCCTGTTTGCCTCCTTGAACAGTTATGACAGCAGACCAGCCCAGATAACAGTATACTCAGCAAAACTCACATGGATCCTCAGAGAACATCCTCATCTGAATCACACGTCCCGCCGATTGTCACCACCACACCAACAGCCTATCCCATGGCCTGGCCAGTGACCTTCTTTGGTGAGGCAGTCTCCTGCAGTGGGTTTTTGTTGCAATGTTCCCTCTTTTAGAGTTACAACCCCACCTTTGTGACTGAACGTGTGAAGGTGGCATTCATCTCGTTGCTGTCTGGAAAAGCCTTGCAGTAGGTGGAAACCATGTGGAATTCACAGAACCCTCAGGTTCACACGCTGGATAGCTTTGTTCAACACTTCCGGGAGGTATACGGCTGGTCGACCACGGAGATCACCGTGCACGATGAACTGTTCCAACTGTGGCAAGCAGATTTATCAATCCACGAATACACTCTTCGATTCCACACCCTTGCTGCCAGCAGCGGCTGGAATGAGGTTGCTCTGCTCTCGGCCTTCCACTGAGGCCTGAACCCCATCCTATGTCAACAGATGTCCATCTACGAGGATACCATGGGGTTTAAAAGCTTCCTGTAAAAGGCAACTCATCTCTCAACACCTAACAGCTTACACTTTCACCCCTGCAGGAATACAAATGAACCAGAAGGAGGTGGATGCGGTTTAGGAATTGGTCACAACCCTCTATGGTCAAAGAGATGCAGAGGTTCCTAGGGTTTGAAAATTATTGCCCACTACAGCCAGAAGGTGGCACCTCTCTCCACCAACGTAAAGCCAAAACCCTCACCTGGACCCCACAGGCACACCAGGCCATGGCTCTTGCACACCCAGACCCCAGTCTACGCTTCGTGGTCGAGGTGGATGCGGCGACCCTGGGAGTGGGTGCCATTCTGTCCCAATGGAAGGGTGGACCCCAGTACTCAATCCATGTGCGTACTTCTCATGGAAACTATCTTTATTCTTTACCCGCTTCCACTTTGTAGTTACTCACTGTCCGGTGAGTAAGAAGGTCAAAGTGGACAAACTTTCCTGCCTACACCAGCCTTATCCAACCCCAGAGGAACCAGAGTCCATCCTACCACCTTCAATCTTCATGTCTCCCGTCCAGTGGGAACTCGACAACCAAATCCATGCTGCCACTCTCACGGAACCTGCTCCACTGGGAGGTCCAGAAGGTAAAAGTTACATCCCCATCCACCCTGCATCTGGCTCTTCTGGGCTGTCCACACCTCTCCAGGATCCAGGCACCTAGGCAGCTACCGAACCCTCTCGCTCCTCCAAAACCACTACTGGTGGCCCAACATGGCCCAAGATGTCACCCGATACATCAAGGGATGTTTGGTCTGTGCCATATCCACCACACCACAGCGTCTGCCAGAGGATAAACTGGTCCCATTAACCATCCCTCGCTGGCCCTAGTCCCACCTGGGGGTGGACTTCGCCACCAACCTCCCTCCTTTGAATGGATTCACAACCATCCTAAAAGTCTTTGACCAGTTCTCCAAACCCTGCAAATGAATCCTCCCTCCCTCCACAGAGCACGAGGTACCCCTTCCACCCGCAGTCATCTCCAACGAAACCATCTACAGAGTCAAAGAGATCCTCGACTCCTTGTGGAGAGATGGCCGGCTTCAGTACCTCATAGACAGGGAGGGGTATGGTCCTGAGGAGAGATCATGGGCAGACCGATGACATACTGGACCTAATCCTCCTCAACGACTTCCACCAAGCCCACCCTGACTGCCCCGCTCCCAGCTTCTCAATCCTGGAAGCCTCTGCTACCTACACAGTAAAAACAGAAGTGTTCATTTAACTCCTAAAGAGTTGAATTTGACTCTGTTTCAGATAACATTTGGTCCCACTAGAAATCAGTGTAAAATGTACTCTTTGGTCAGTGTCAAGTTATTAGAGTTAATTTACTCAATATTGTGTAAAAAATAACAATGAAATGTGTAAAACTATTTAACACTGTAGTGTAATCACACTGTTAAGAGTAATATAATTACACAGTATAGAGTTAATTTATGTACAATTTCACTTTTAAAAAATTATACTTTATGTGTTATATTTACTTTTCATTTTTCCACAGTGTTTAAAAAAAAAATATATAATATATATATATATATATATATATATATATATATATATATATATATATATATATATATATATATATATATATATATATATATATATATATATATATATATATATATATATATATATATATATATATCATAAGATGCAGTGTTACTGAATTACGTAGAACTATCAACTACTATCCAAATAAAAACAAGCACAATAACACCACAGAACTCACAATTTATTGTAAAAAAAAAAAGCATTTCAATGTCATTGAATTTACATTGCAAACCCATTGCCTTGTCTCTGACAGAAACATGTATAACATAAAAATGTTTACCAGAGAAAGCAATATGGCACGACAAGGAAAGTTGTGTCATTCTCTCCATATGACCTTTGTATATCATATGGAGGGAATGAAGAACTGTATGACGTACCAAAGACGTAATGGGCTTTAAAGAGTTTGTCAAAAGCTCCAACTGAACCTGTTGCCTTGCATGGAAGTGCATGCTCGTCAAACACAATGAAGTAGGAGTGAATGGTGCTCTGTGTGGATCCCTGGGCGAGAAAGTAGGGCTTACTGCTTTGGGTGATCTAGATGCTGCTGCACACTGGTTTCAACCTACAACAAAACACATTCAACAGAATTGTTTTGGTGACTAACTTCTGACAATAGATTAGATCACAAGATTGAGGTGATGGGAGATATATTTTAAACAACTGTTAAAGAATTAGTTCACTTTGAAAAATGTTTTTGCTGATAATTTACTCACCCCCATGTCATCCACGATGTTCATGTCTTTCTTTCTTCAGGCGAAAATAAATTAAGGTTTTTGAGGAAAACATTCCAGGATTTTTCTCCATATAATGAACTTCCATGGTGACCAATGGTTTGAGCGTTCAAATGAAGGGTCAAATGTTAATGTAGCTTCAAAGACTCGACAATCCCTGCAGACAAATAAGAGTCTTATATAGAGAAACGATCGGCTGTTTTCAAAATAAAAATAATATACTTTTTAACCAAAATTGGACCTTTCCGACGTCATGGCGGCACATGTGGCACATCTTGAGATTCTACAACACGTGCAATTGTGGTATTTTTATTTTGAAATCGACCGACCGTTTTGCTAGATAAGAACCTTATTTCTCTGCTGGGATCATATCGAGAATTTGAATCTACATTGAGACAGACTTTGAATCCTCATTTGAACCCTCAAACTATTGGTCACCATGGTATCTGCAGCTGATTTTATGTAACTGAAAATATAAAGCACAACAGAAATGATTATTGACCTAACTAGACATCATAACATAATAGGTTAAAGCTGTATAATTTTGTCATTGCGTCATGTAGAGACTATAGCTTTAACCTAATGTACCCACCTTCTTTCAAGAAAGCATCGAATGTCAGCTCAGACAGCTTGACGTATTTCTGCTCTTTCCCGAATTGAACACTCAACAGCATTTTGCCCCTGTTAACAAAGAAAATATATATTCAAAATCATAATTTAGGGCTGGTTCAACTAAGAGTTACCTATTCATTTCTCTCATGCACTATGCATTACTTAGATGTTACACTGCAATTACAAAGGGCGGCTGAAGAAGACAAAGTTGTGCTGATTGAATATAACATTAGGCTATTTTCTGCAGCAAATTAACATGCTAGTTAAAGGCATGGTGTCCCATTAGCTACTAAATAACTGTGCCAAAGTTAGCTAGCACATTAGCTATTTTAGTTCGAACAGTAACCCGTTAAAATTGTTAAGCCATTTTAAACAAACATCATGCAATCAGTGATCTAAGTTATCGTTTTATAAGACCAACATTAACTATCAGAAGCATGCTAACATTACCAGTATATATAAAAAAACCTAGATTAACGTTGCCTGGGAAGCTAAAAAATACATTAGCTAAGAATAGCTATTAACTGTATTAAATCTTTTGTTGTTATAGTGACCGAGTTAATGTTATTTTATGCATAAATCATACTGACCAACGTCATTCGTGAAAATATTGCAACATAATTTATGTATAAAGAAACACAGTTACCGATACGGATTCCTATAACTTGTAATATGACCTCAACTAATATCATCACACTTTTATAATTATGTAAAATTTAAAAATACAGTTTTGGTGTGGACAACACAGGATGTTAGTCACCTAGCAATATCAGTGGCCTATTTGCTCCTTTCGCAATCTTCCTCCACCGAAATGCAGCATGTTTGACAAGCAAAGCAGAGTGGTGGGTATTCATCACTGCTGTAGAGTTGAATTGTCACTACGTTTCTGCAGATTTTTACACTCACTTTTAACTCCACTAATAGAGCAGCTTTACTCCCCAAAATGTTGAAAATACTGTATCTGGGTTAAAATAATTCTGAAATATTAACACCCCATTTTTTACTGTGTATTGAAGAACCTACCAGGTCTTTTTTTACAACATTTCCATTTCACTTTTTTTACAAAAGTGTTATAAATAATGAAGACATATTTGCAGTTCTTTAAAACTTTGTACTGCAATATACACTATACTTGCAATGTTACATGGTGACAATGTGCTTGCTGATCACACAATACCTGAATCATAAGTGATGGACAGCAGAATGTCAGTTGAGATGCACATCAGGGTAACAGCTGTACAGTCTGTGAGAGGATATGAGACAAATATCTTCAGTCTCAGAAGGTCTGTGGCAGGAGGTTATTTGTGGCTCGGTGTCACATAAATATGTACAGAGATAAACATACAGTTCTCTCTCTCACACACACCCACATTTGCGGAAGAACGCACATATTCACACACCCAAACAATGCACAAGCTCACACACAGTAGACCAGATCTTTATCTGTACCAGCAGCACACACCGTCTTCCTGTTATCTCATTTAAGGCCCTGTGGTGTGCGCTCATGCGTTTGTGTGTATGAAACTGTTTGTATAAGCTTGATTAAATGGTTTGGTAAACCTGGAGGCTTGAGACTGTCCAATAGATTGCCAAGTAAATAAGTTTCAAGTTCCATAAAATGTATGAAAGGTTGTTGTCAGAATACTCCATCTGCCATCATACGTGCAATCTGGGATATATGAAGCGACGGGAACACTTTTTGTAAGCAAAGAAAACAATAATAATGACTTTATTCAATAATTCCTTTGTCAACGGTCTCCTCTGTGTCACTCCATATCACCGTGCTGTGTTCTCTTCTGGTCATCTGCGCCACAAGGATGCGCTGTTTTATTTCAAATAAAAAAGCTAAATACACATAGAAATAGAGCATCCTTGTGGCCATCGCTTCATATAACCCAGATTGCACGTCTGATGGCAGATGGAGTTTTCTGGTGACAACTTTTCATACCTTTTATGGACCTTGACACTGTTATTTACTTGGCAGTCTATGGGACAGTCTCAAGTCTCCAGGTTTTCATCCAAAATATCTTAAATAGTGTTCCGAAGATGAACTGAGCTTTTAAGGGTTTGGAACGATATGTGGGATAAGTGATTAATGACGAAATTTTCATTTTAAGGTGGAGTATCCCTTTAAAGTATCTGGTTTGCTTTTTCAACACTAAAGAGTTTGTCTGCACTGAAAAGCAGTATATTTCCTGAGATTTGTTCCAGTTCTCACCTCTAATGTAGAGTCCAGTTTATGTTTTTAATCTTACAAATCTTTGTCATCCTCCTCTAAAATGCACCATGTGACTCTACTCTATATTTCAAGTCTTATGAAACCACATGTCACACTGTCTGGTCTCTGTTTCCCTGGGTGTCCACTAGTGGTCTCACTTCCCCATAGGCACCTCACCGTAGGCACTACAATTCCCACTAGCCTTGTCCCATCATCACAGTAATTGCACTCCTGTTAATTGCACTCAGGTGTCTTCACTTGTTAGTCATTATCCTCCCTATATTAACCAGTCCTTTTCTGTTTGTCTGCATGAAGTCCTTACTTTCCGTCGCCTAGTGTCCTCGCATCCCAAGTCTTCGAGTTCCTGTTCCTGTTCTTGTTTGTTTGTTTGTTTGTTTGTTTGTTTCTGTTTTGGACTGATGTTTGATTACGCCCCCGGCTTGTTTTGACTCTGATTTTGGATAACCCTATTTTTGGATCTTCCGTCTCCTGTGTTCCCGTACGTGACACCACATGAAAGCTCAAACAGAACGGAAGTTGCAATTTACTGAAATTTTTCAATATGATTTAAATATTTTCTATCATTTAAATACTGTATAATATTAATCTTATATAATACAGTTATAGATGTACATTTTGTACTGTTTGCATTTTTATCTAAGTTTTGCTTCACACACTTGTTTTTACAACCTTTTCTTAGTTGTTAGCATGATTTTTCTTTCCTTTTAGCATGATCAAGTCCTTTCATCAATTCTTTGAATTTCACACACGTTTTTAACATCAACAGGTCTGGGCAGAGCATGACACTCTCCAGAATGTGGCCTTACTTCAACTGAAAAGTGCTGTGGTTCTGTGGACAACCTGTGTGTATGTGTTTATGTATGTTATGCTAGCAGGCGAATGGAGGCTAAATCATGAAGAGGGAGGGTGCAAACTCTTCTCTCTGTTAGCATCTGTGAGATTTATCTGCTCTTAGTGCTTTAACTCTTACAAATATGGACGCAGAGTGCCTGTACATCATGCTTTTGCCTTTATAGTACCTTTACTTAAGTGTACTAGGAGGAAAGTGAGTACACTAGCAGAGAGGAATATGCCTTCTCATCCTCTCTGTCAGTGGGGTATTTTTCAGAATGTGGCCTTTGATGGTTGATGCATTTTAGATTGATTTTTATTTGCAAATATATTTGCTTTGGCTTCAGTAATTATTGCTAGAGTAATACTTAAACACATAATATTTCAGTGACTGTTTTGCTCTTTTAGAGAAAATACATCTTGCTCTTGGAGTAATAAAAATGTATGAATGAAATCGTAGGAAAGAGAGGAAATGGGTTAAATAATTTAGCATTTCCATGGTAACATCTCTACTGCCTAAGCAGTAGAAGTAAAACACAAGTGACTTTAAAAAGTGAAAAAAAAAGTCAAGAGTCAAAGTAGATGCCATGAACAGTAGGGGGGGGGGGGGGGGGAGACTGGTGATTTTCGTCCATGTATGTTGGGCCCTATTTTACAGATTTTACAGACTTACTACATTGGATGGAAATAAAATCCATGTAGAATATCTTACTGGCAACAAAACAGCGAGTGTTGTTATTGCTAACTAACTAATAGTTAGTTTTCACACACAACTAATAATAACGTACAAAAATATTATATGTAATAATAATAAAAAAGAAATATTAGATGAAAATGATGGAGAAAGAAATGAAATTAGAAATGTTGTCTTGGAAACTAACTAAATTAAAAAAAACAATAGAATGTTTAAGCACTGAAACTAAAACTGAGATAAAAATCAAAGATAATTTGTAATAAATGTATTAAAACCTAAGCTAAAATTTAAATAAAAATAGTATTCCTGTATCTCAATTGGTAGAGCATTGTGCTTTCAAGCACAAGGTTGGGGGTTCGATTCCCCGGGAACACATGATAGGTAAAAAATGTATAGCCTGAATGCACTGTAAGTCGCTTTGGATAAAAGCGTCTGCTAAATGCATGCATAAATTTAATAAAAACTCAAAATATAAAAATAAAAGTTAATTCAAAATATGAAATACCATAATAATTGAAAACTAAAACAAAAATAACACTGAATATCACTGTTGGAAAAAGACAATCAGGTCGTTTCCATCATCGTCTGGATGTTAGATACTTCTAAATTATGTACATTTGTGTAAAAGGCTAAAATGAATGGCAAAAATGCAGATGTAAGTGCATGTAAAAAGCACTATCAGTGGTTTCAATACAAGTAAAAGTACATAAACATTTAAAATACTGAGTGAGGTACTTAAAATAGCTGTAAAACTGCAACTTAGAGTGAAGTTTATTCCAGTACATGAGTTGAATCTTCATACATCAAAATGCCAAGCTCATCTAAGGTCATGATGTGCAATGTCAGTACTGAACTGATCCACTTTACCGACTCTCACTGTCTCTCTCCTCACACTGGAATGCAGGGCCACATAATTAATTGCATTAATTCAGCACATAAATTCCAGTTATCAAGGGAGCGAGTCAGATATGAAGTGAGGGAGTGTGGGCCACAGCAGAACAGGGCACCCTCTCAACCATTCATTCACACACAGACCAAACAAAACAAACTGCACGATAGGCTTGTTTTGTCATTGCATTAATGTTGTTCAAGCACAATATACTGCAATAAACATTAATGGATTATTTATCATAGCTGGAGGTCAAGGTTCAAACAAAATTCAATCTTGTTTTTAAAACAGACCTTCAGAGATTCACGGTCTGGTTCCAGAAAATTCAGCTGAAGAGTGTAGATCTGTCAGTGCCCTTGAGAAAAAGCCTCTTGGCCGCTTTATGCTCAGTGAACATTGGAATTTTAATCAGGATCCTTTAGTCCAGGAACATATTTGTCACCTTCCCCAAAAAAACAAATATAAACAACTCGACTCCCGAGAGTAACGACGCAATAAACTTTCCTCTCATTTCAGGCAGTGGAACTTAATATTGTGATAGTGAATAAATGGACTTCTGGGACGTCCCACTCTAGCATTTGTGGGGCCGTGGGACTAAACCAGGCTGGCCTGGCCTTATCTTTTGTAGATTTGGGGGTCTGTAAGATTTTTTAATAGTTTTGAAAGTAGTCTCTTATGCTGACCAAGGCTGCATTTATTTGCATATCAAACAAACAGTAATTGTTTTCTATTTTAAGAGGTAATTTATTTCTTTGATATGAAGCTGAATTTTCAGCATCATTAATCCAGTCTTCAGTGTCACCTGATCTTTCAGAAATCATTTTAAAATGCTGATACTGTATATTAATTACTGTACTGTCCATTTGAATTGCTGGTACCTTTCTGAATATTTTTAATAAATAAAAAAATGTACTGACCCCAAACTTTTGAATGGTATTGTAATTGTGTAAAATGGGCAGAACTGGGATCAGAACCCTCTGCCCTCAGCTGTTTGGACTTTCGTTCTGACGGCACCCATTCACTGCAGAGGATCCATTGGTGAGCAAGTGATGTAATGCTAAATTTCTCCAACTATGTTCTGATGAAGAAACAAACTCATCATCTTAGATGGTCTGAGAGTTCAGCAAATTTCTATTTTTGGGTGAGCTATGAACAAAACTGTTAAAAGTTAACAACATTATATCTAAAATTGGACACAAAACAGATGTTGAATTACACCTTTATAGTTAGTGTTAAAATTGTATTCTATGTATAAAAAAAGAGTGCAAATTCTGCACCATCTGCAATTTTTAGTAAAGACCCAAAACAGACCATCTGTACATGAACATACAAAAAAATCTGCATTTTGGTCTTCTGGAAAATGTTTTGTAAGATTATGATAAAACACCGGCCCTGCTGTGAACAGAATGGACTTACAAAAGAATAAATAATATTAATGAATAATCTTACTTTGTGTTATAATGTAGCACCTTTGCCCTTTTAGAGGTATGAGGAATTAATTGAGACAGAAATGCATTCCCTTGCTTTATCCTGTGTGAATTTTTCCAGTGTTAAAAATCACTTAAATAATAACAAATTATACTGAAAACAACTTATAGCAATGGTACATTGTGTTTTTGACTGGTAATACATTAAAATACAAAGCCGTTCAAGCATTCTCTGTGTTTGTAAAAACATGTAGTTTGAAAAATAACATAAAATAACATGTTTTGATCGCATCCCTGGAAATAGTGTGCTTTTCAAAAGATTTCTTTTTCATAATACTGAATCATGGAACAGGATTCATTTATAAATTGGTTCACAAAGTTCAAGCCTCGATTTCACAACAAATGGCAACCGCTTTTTTGAGTGATTCAGAATAATAGGTGAGATTCTGCACAGGAGCAACTACCAGTTTGTCTCTTAAGGTGAGTGATCATAAAAATCTTTTCCACCCATGCTTTTCCACCTTTTTCTAGTTCTGTGCTCTTACTCACTTCTTTTGTCCAGGGTTCAAATGGTGTTTCATGCTTCTGATGTTTTGAACTTCTAGATTTACATTATTCCCAAATCCAACGCATGAACCCAGAAGAGAGTCTCAAACAATCCTCCATCCGAACATCTTCTGTGTCAGAATTGTCTTTTTCCTCATGACTTTGAGCAGACAACAAAATTAGAAGTGTTTTGTTTTTTTTGTTTGTTTTTGAAAAGTGATTAGTGTCATATCTCTTAATGTCCCTGGACACACTGCTTCATAAATAAGAACTCATTTGGGAGAGATTGCATTCATCTGATTATCTGTGAGAGAATGATAGAAAGAGACATAGTCAGCACATTCCATGTAATATTGTTAGCATTATTAGTTTTACTGTATATTAAAGGTATCACTTACTCACCAATAGATCCTCTGCAGTGAATGGGTGCCGTCAGAATCCAAACAGAGTCCAAACAGCTGATAAAAACATCACAATGATCCACACTGTTCTAGGCCATCAATGAATGTCGTGTGAAGTGAAAATCTAATAATAAACAAACTGTTTGAAAGTGTTTGAAAAAAACAAATTAATCATTAACACACCTCAACATTAAACTGTAATTTCTGGCCAAAATGCCAGTCCATTATCCATATTTATGCTTCCTCCAGTGAAAAAGTCTATCCCCTGTTGTCCTCTCACATCAAAATTCTTTGACCAACGGTGCTTGATCTCTGCATATTTTTCTCTTGATTCAGATAAGATGATTTCTCACTTGAGAAAAAAATATTATGGATAGAGGACTTATTTTAGCTGAAAGCAATGGTTTGAGGTTAAAAACGTCTTAATGATAAGTTTGTTTATTTCAAACACACAGCTTTTTGATCCACAAGACATGAATTGATGGACTGTAATTGTGTGGATTACTTGTGGATCATTCTGTCCTTCTGACGGCCCCCATTCACGGCAGAGGATTTATTGGTGAGCAAGTGATGTAAATGACTCCAAATCCAAAATTATTTCCAATGAAGAAATAAACTAAAAAAAATAAAAAATAAATAAACATCTCCATCTTGGATAGCCTGAGGGTGAGTACATTTTAAGGAAATTGACATTTTTGGCTGAACTATTCCTAATAATATTTGAGCAGCTTATACCTGTGTATGTTTGTATTACATGAGCAGGGCTCTCATGGCAGACTTGCTGATGCGATTGCGCTGTTTTCTCCTCCTTTTTGGGGGGTGAGGAGCTGGTCTGGGGGCGTTGTGTGGAGGGAGATGTTGCACAAGAGGAGATGCAGTACCTGTTTGCAACAACAAAATCAACTTTTAATCAAGCTATTCTGATCTTGCAGTGACGTGCGGTATTGTTGTGCTGTGTTGAATCCAATCACATTAGCACAATAAAAAGTCATGCATTTTTATAATGCTGTCAACACTGCACTGCACAAGTTTACGTAGGCGTATGCAAGTGTTACTTCCTCTTCCTGGTGTGTATGGTAGTGTTTATTTAAAATCAGCTGAGATATTCATAGACATTGGTTCAAAGAATCAAACTAACATGGTACAAATATGCCCCAGACAGACAAAAGCAGAGCAAAAAATGAGCACAGAATAATTTCCCTCTGACCAGTTCATAGTGGTTCATAGTGAAAGATACAGTAGTTAATTTTTTTATCTATCCATCTATCTATCTGTATGTGTCTGTAATGCATTCTAACACCCACCCAGAACACCCTAGCAAATACACAGTAAACACCCAGAATACTGCAGAGCAAAACCCTGAAGTTTTGCCTAAGGTTTGTCTTGAAGAACATTTTTTATCTACTTTGCATCTCACATAGAAACCGCAATCCAGTAAATTGTTTCTGTAGAACATCTGCCAAGTTAGATCTTTTTGTTTCTTGATTTGAGTTTGTATATCGATTTGAAAAATACAGCTAAAAATATTTGAAGTTACATAAATGACAATATAAAGTAAACTTAGGGTGCTTTTGCTTTCTTAAAAGATTTATTCACCTATAAATAAAATTTCTGTCATCATTTGATCACCTTAAAATTTTATATCAGTTTCTTTCTTATGTTGAGCACAAAAGAAGACTAACATAGTATTATTATATATATATATTTTAATTCTATGGAAGTCAGTGGCTACGTCAACTATTTGGTTACCATCATTCTTCAAAATATCTTCTACTTTGGAACAACTTGAAGGTGAGCAAATGACAGAATTTTCATTTTTGGATGAACTGTGTCTTTAATGCAAGTTTTAAGCAGATATTACAGTGGCACAGAGCTGAGATGTTCAATTAGAAAGCTATGGACATATAAGTCAAAATTCTAAAAGATCGTAATGCACAGCCAATCAAACTTACCTTACCTATGTTTGTTGTCTTTTACTCAAAAAACATAAGTTGACTTATTACTTTAATAACACTGTCCAGCTAACTATGTATAAATTCTTTCCAGACACTAAGCAAGTGAATAGAAAACCCTGTTATTTTACCTGTGCGTTGTGCGGTTGTATAAGTGTGTTCTTGTTTGTGATGGAGCTGCTGTATATTCTTCTGTTGAACTTTGAGGTGATGATTGTGTTTTTCTTCATCCAGGATTTTGTGCATTTCCAGCAGTTCTTCCATTTTCTCCTCCTTGTCCTTTTTGCCCATTTGTCTCTGCTCTAGCTCTTCCCTTTTCACCTCTACGTCCGTTGTCTCACCTTTCACATTCTGACCATTATCCTCTACAGACAAAAACACATCTCCTCGATTCTGATTGGCTGTTCCAGTGGCCTTAGAGGTGATTTGGTCTGTCTGATTGGTTGTTTGCAATTGTTTGTTTTCTTGCGTTAGATTTGATTGGTGCATAAAAGTATGATTGATCAATTCCAATGTACTCATGTTATAATCTGATGTCTGATTTGTTATACTTCGGTTAGCATTACTCTGCGATTCGAATTGCGTAATGTTGTGCAATGATAAATCAGTTTCTTCCTGCTCAGTATGATTTGGCAGAGAAGCCGTCGTTCCTTGTGTTGCAGTGTCATTCATTTTGCCTTTTCTCCTTCCATCCCCAGGGTGACGGTTATGACCTTTGCCCCCTCCATACTGCGTCTCATTCAGACCCCAGCTGTCCCGGCCGAATCCTGATTCAGAGAACCTCTCTTTGGGCAGCCAGCTGTGGCTGAGCAGGTCCTCCAGGCTTATCCTCTGGTTGTGTTTGAGTTCATCCCTGCGATGGAGCTCATCTTTGGGTCGATGTTTCCCAGAGCGTTCCCGTCCTTCTTGTCTGTGGCCGGATGACTTCCGGCGCTGAGGGGGCCGAGGAGCCGGCTGACAGCGGCACTCTACGTGGTCGAGAATGGAGACGACAGCCTTATCATAGAGCGGCCGCTTGTTCACGTACTGTATCTTCATCACCTGAGGATGAAGAGGAGAGCAAAGTGAAAAATGGCCAGTTTGAGTATATTGTGAGTATGCACTTGAAAAGAGTGTGTGTGTGTGTGTGTGTGTGTGTGTGTGTGTGTGTGTGTACCTGTAGGTATCGTGTGTGTGTAAGTACAGGCACACACTGCAGGCTCTTGGTGTTACAGCAGCCCGAGCACCTCTGCACCTCCACGCACGGAGGCCACAACAGGAAATCTGCATTGCTACGGTCCAACATGGAGCGAGTGACCTCAATGACCTCTGTCCTGACCTTACAGATGGCTTGCTGAGCAGGCTGAGCGTCTGCAGACGAAGATGCAGGCACATTAACTACATGCTAAACAGCATAGACTAACTTCATTTGTAAAGGCGCTTGCTCGTTCGAAATGCTCCTCCGTTATTTCAAGGCGTTATTTTTAAGGTAAGCTAATCATTTGGCTACCCATACAGCTCATGACTAAACAAAACTGGCTACATGATAATAACTATGGGCAGGGCTTGAAAACGGAAAAAAAATTCAATCGGTTCACTCCGAGCAGAATCGATATTTTAACGTTTCTGTTCTGCGTTCCACTGATATTATTATCGTTACGAAACCGGTTCGGGTAGAAGAAATACCGGTTAATAAAGTTATTTGCCTAATAATAATAACATAATAATAATAAAGTATAGCGTTTTCTTTACTCAAAAAGAAAAGGAAAAAATAGAGATCTAACGCTTAGTCACAGCCAATAGGCTACAGCATCATCATCTACATTGGCCAAATGTAAGCTACTTAAAAAAAATAATAATAATAAAATAATTATCAACACTTTAAAGACAAAGTATTTTTAAGATATATAAAAATGTTAGCTGCATTGTTAAAAGAAAAAAAAACATTATAAGATTGCGTTTTGAGAGTAAAAAAAAAAAAAAAAAAAGTCGCGGCTCACGTTGCATTTTATTAGCCCTATTACTTCCGACATAATAAAGGCTAAAATGCCTGTAGTAAAGCAAAATGTTTAAAAACATTATAAAAACTGTTAATAGTTTAGGATACAAAAACGTCAATCCAAAAACAAATTAATCTAAAGTGAGATTAGATTAATAAATCTCTCTTTCTGCACGAATCCAAATGTTTCCATGTTCGTATCTGGATGCTAAAATTTTATTTAATATAAAGAATATAGAATAATGGTAAATGTATAATAAGTAACGCTGTATATGCGTCCGAAAGTTGGACTCCAAATTTCATTCTAAGAATTATTTTGAGGTTAATGTAGCAAATGAAAACTGTTCAGCTTCCGGGAAATTTGAGAAGCTCCGCAAGGATATTTCAGTTCCCATCCCCCCACAACAAATCATTTCAATTAACAGTATTTAGGAAAGAACAAGAATTAAAAATATAAGAAGCTATAGCAATATTAACGACAAACTAAAACTAATTAATTTAGGCTAAACGAAACTGAAACCAGCGGGTCTCTCATTCAACACAAAATCAAAGTTTCCGTATTCGCAATGTATTTGAAAATGATTATACAAAATAGCCTAGTGTTTATTATAGCCTAATGTTTGTAAACATTTTCTGTCTGCATTTTGTCTATTTCTGAATGAAATATTTTTTTTCTCAAAACAAGTTTTCTCCCTGTCTCTCTCTCTCTCTCTCTCTCACTCTCTCTCTCTCTCTCTCTCTCTCTCTCTCTCTCTCTCTCTCTATATATATATATATATATATATATATATATATACGAGTAGCGTATTTTAACCATGCATCAAACCTTTTTAAATATTTTGATAATTTACTGAAAATAAATAAATGACTTTTGAAACCGTTTAACTGATTATTAATCTGTCAAAATTAGCTGATACAGTTTGCTGCATTCATGCACACTCAGAAACCGGTGACTGTGAATGAATCAGCAGAGCTTGTACGAGCTTTTGTCATTACTGAATCTTTCCCAGACGTTTCCAAATGTCGAAATTGGTTAGCGCATCTATCTGTGCATGATGATTTCCAATGCCCCCAGCGAGCGGAGCTTCTAAAAGTTTGGAATAATCAAAGGAGAGCTGCGGTCCTCATTTGGGCAGGAAAGGTTAAGCATGCTGGCGCTTGAGTGTCGAATGTACATGCACCAACGCCGAGAAAAAAGGCCATTTTTGCGCTGCGTCATCAGGCCTAATTTGGTCTTAATCCGGCCCTGAAGGCGGTGCATTGTCATTGAGACTTGCCTATGATGAGTTCTCAGCTGAGCAGACATTTCACTCGCTGGCTTCAGCTTCACATGGAATTCGTGATTGGTTGACAGCAAATTTCAAATATTAAATGGAACGATAAAATAACGTTATTAACCGGTTATCGGCCATTTCAATTTATCGATTCTATTCGGAACTATAAAATTTGATTTAGTTTCTGTTTCTGGTTCTGTTCCTGTCAAAATTTCGTTCGTTTCCGGTTTTCGTTTTCGTTCCTTGAACCGGTTAGGAGCCCTGACTAGGGGTATTGTAATAATTTAGCATTGACTTTGACCATAATTTGAAATGATTTGTTATGAGCATTATTTGAAAGCTGCAGTCATGCATGCAACAAATCTAAATCATTTTTCAAAATAACTTAGTTAAAATAAAATAAAGTATGTTTTAGAATATATCTGAAATTTGACATTTCTGTGCACTTAGTCTATCAAGTAACCCCTTTTTGAAAAATCCACCGAGAGACTGTGTTTACACTTGCGGGGAATGAACCTACCTAATGTTGTATTATGCATGGGAAGGTATTTGTTAAATACATATTTAACAAATAATGGTGACATGAAAGAGAATAAAACAATATAGAAACAAGCAAGGAAAGAGAATAAGAACAAAGTAAGTTGGACTAACCCAGAAGACTGCGTGGCAGACGGTTGCTGGTGTCGTTATCATTGTGACTGTCTGGTTCAATCTCTGGAGAAGAAAATGACAGCAACGTTGAACCATCAGGGAGTGATAGAAATGCATGAAATGCAGACCCTTGTAGGAAATCGCAACTCGTTTCTGCTTCCCAGAAATGAATGTAACAGTAGAAGAGGACTGGGATTTTCAAAGGCTTATTCACTTAGTTAATACAGATAAGAGTTTCTGCTTCTGTACATGCTTTTAATATAACTGAGGACAGCTTACATCAGGGATGGACAACTTCAGTCCTGGAGGGCCACTGTCCTTCAAAGTTTAGCTCCAACCCTTATCAAACTCCCCTGCCTGTAGCTTTCTATTGATCTGGATGACATTAATGAGCTTGTTATGGTGTGTTTGATAAGAGTTGGAGCTAAATTCTGCAGGACAGTGGCCCTATAGGACCAAAGTTGGCCATCCCTGGCTTACATAGATCAAGGTCAAAAAGTTGTTTCATAACAAAAGTATTAAAGAGGCAATCTATATTACATACTGGGATGCTGTAGCCCAGAGTCATAGTTAACATATTTATTAAAGAGTAATATTAGCCTCCGGGTGTCTATATTCTATAAAAGCCACATAACCCATTAAAAGGGCACTCTTGTCACTTTTTGCATCATTTATTTTATAGTTTTTTGCCTTGATCCCTTGCTCCATAAAAGATAATCGATAATCCTTCATGAGAGGTGCGTTTCTGTGAGATCTAACAATATGCTAATTATGTAAAGAGAGATTATTTACCTATAGATTCAGAGAACAGCAAAAACTGTAAGTCCTGAATAGAAGACACAGAGCCATCCTTCACCAACTCCACCACAGCGGCCGGAAGAGGATCAGCCTGGAGGGAAAAAACAATGACATTCATGTTCAATTCAACATAGAATACTGAAGAAGAAAAAAAACTGTATCGTGGTTTTTACAAATGAATGAAGCAACACATCTGTTTTTAAAATTGCTAATAATAAGAAATGTTTCTTAAGCAGAAATTCAGCAATATTAGAATGATTCGGAAGGATCACGTGACACTGAAGACTGGAGAAATGATGCTGAAAATT
The DNA here is from genome assembly GCF_963082965.1 of Carassius carassius. Lineage (NCBI taxonomy): Eukaryota > Metazoa > Chordata > Actinopteri > Cypriniformes > Cyprinidae > Carassius > Carassius carassius. The sequence continues at coordinate 10,680,002 of NC_081763.1, forward strand.
CAGCTTTGCTTCACAGGAATAAATTACATTGAAAAAAAAAATTCTAATAGAAAACAGCTATTTTAAATAGCAATAATATTTCAAAATATTACTATTATATATATATATATATATATATATATATATATATATATATATATATATATATATATATATATATATATATATATGAAATGTGCCATAAGTTAGTCAAGATTGCAAAAAATAGACCCAGATAGACTGATGCGGACACTGACACAATGCATTATTTTGTCATGAAGACCTAATACATTTTTGTTATCCTCCTTGATACATAAAAATAAAATGAACATGCAACACTGAATGCATCATTTATTTATTTTTAATCTATCAAAAATTATACAAAGCTTCTTTAAAAGTAAATTAAAAATATAATAAATTACAATAAAATATTTAAGAATTTTCTTATTGGGATTTTAATAAGTTAAATTCAATAACGGTCAATTGTACAGTTTAACACAACATTTGGGCTCAGAGTTCTGAATGACCAATTATAAACAAAAATTCCAAAGAGCACATGAATAAAATAATGTGTATGTGTTGTTGTGTGTTTGAGTGTGTGACAGTGAGACAGAGCGCTATGGATGCTGGTTTGTCTCAGGGTGTCAATGCAGGTCTTGGGGACACAATAGCCCTGTTCATACAGCATGTCCAGACAGGGGCCACTGACCCTCGTCTCCTCCGTCTCATCTGGCAGCATTTATGCAGGACACAGGAAAGAGGGCAGAGAGGAAGTGGGGGATGGAGAAAAGGTGAGTTTGAGGAGAAGAAAGAGAGAGATGGATGAGGGAGGGAGGCTGCCGGAAGGATGGAGTACTTCAGTTATCGGCTTGATAAGGGAAATCAGTCACATTACTGGCTGGTGATTCAGACGGTTTTGCATGAGCCGAACAAATGCAGGAATTCAAGCGTGCCAAATGTTAAGAAACATCCTAAATTTGCCACACCTCTTGCGGTATGCACATATAATCAAACACAAATAATTCATGGTGAACGACTGGTGTATCTTAAACTCTTGGGAGCTTTGAGAAGCACACTGGTCTTGGTTTGTCCAAGTCTTGTTAACCATCAGTTTTCCATTTTTAATTTCTCCATCACATTCTTAAACATTCTATCATCCGGTTGTGCATTCATAAAGAACTGCCAAAACCACAGCAAGGTTTCAGTTCAGATCTATAGTGCACCAGGATGGGTTCATATGCAGATAAACGTTGCTTGAATATTGATTAAATGTTGTCATTGTGATTTTTTGATACTGAAATTATGACAGCTCAGATGGATAGAATGAAAACAGTAAATTTGGGGTCAGTAATATTTTGTATAATGTTTTTGAAAGAAGAGCCTATGCTTACCAAAGCTGCGTTTATTTGATCAAAAATACAGAAACAACAGTAATATTATGAAATATAACTACAATTCAAAATAGCTGTTTTCTATTTGAATATATTTTCAAATGCTTTTTTTTCCTTGTGAGTTGGATTTACAGCATCGTTACTCCAGTTGTCAGTGTCACATGATCCTTCAGAAGTCATTCCAATTTGCTGATTCGCTGCTCAAGAAACATTCCTTACTATTATTAATAAAATAAAATTTCTGTAAATTTTTTTTTTTTTTTGCAATCACGTAAAAGTCTTTACTGTGGATTTTGATTAATTTGTTCTCAAATGTTTCAATGCTAGTGTATGTTTGGATATACACACCAACACACTCTATTTCACATGTTTATGATTCATTAACGTTTATAATATATTACACACACTAAATTACTTCATGGCTACCCAACGTAAATATATAGCATCATACTTTTACAAAAAACAAAACAAAACAATACACATACAGATGGAACACACAAAGACCTAACAGATAGAATAGAATAGAATAGAATAGAACGACATTTGTATTGCTAAGGAGTTGCTGTTTCAAAGCTCAGGAGATTTAATGGAGCTTCATAGATATCTGATTTTGGTTTGCAGACTTTAGTTTGGTGATTTAGAATATCTAAGCACAGGTTGAGATATTATTGATATCTCTTCAGAAAAATCTAAATCTGAATGTTGCAAAAATGTGCAAATTAAGCGATACTGACACTTTCAGCTTGCCTCATCCAAGCAAACCAATGGGAGGGTGGTGTGTGCCTCGGTTGATCACTAGTGCTGACCCACACAACCCCTGAACCCTGCTACTAATATCATCAGAAAGTGAAGGACAGGCCCAGAGCATTCTGGGACTGTGGAGGAGTGGTGGAATGCACAGCCCATGTTAGGGATTAATGATACATAATTACACATCTGCTGACAATGCTCTCTCACACACACACATGCCCATATCATTTACTAACATGTGCAAATATGCACAATCATCAGTTTGTATAGCTACAAGAAACAATATTGCATGTTTTTCATTTTTATCTGTAAATGGAAACATAATCAAGTTAATATGTCTGTCTTGCCTATTTTTCAACTAGCAGGATTCACATCCAAATCACACATCATAAAGAGATGAATAATGATATTTTTACATGAGGAACTTCCAAAACGTACACCTTAAAGCTGAGAGGGATCATAATCACAGCTTTTAAATGAGTTTAGATCTTGTATTTCCCTTCTAACAAGAATTGCCTTTTAAACATTACAATTTAAACACATCCCGCATGTTTTAGAAATGCCATGTCTTTGAAAATGTGATTTAAGATCTACAGAAGAGGGGAATATTTCCTTGGTGGGGGGTGGGGTGGGTGGGGGGGTTACATTTTGGCTCGTTTGTAAACAAATCTCTCATATGGCTTCAGAAGAATATACTGTATGAGTAGGCTATAGACCTATTTTGCGTGCTTCTGTCCTTTTTGTGGCTTGACAGATGAGGTATCAACTTATTTATGGAGGACAATTTGGAGAATAAATAAATAACTGATTAATTATTGTAGATTAATTAATCAGTTAATAATAATTAATTAGTGTAGATATTATTCACTCTATAAAGCAATGATAATTCAGTCAATTCTTAATGAAAAAGAATTAGCCTATAAGAATGCAACAGGAACCAATTAACTTTTCAAGACAGAAAGTTGAGATTCATTAACGCGTAATGCGTCGCTCTTACCTCCGCATTGCCAAACCGCAGACACGTCGCCGCGTGTAGTACCGCGAGAAGAAGCGGGATCCGCGATCTCATCTTGCTGCCGTGCCGCTGCGGGGCTCCACGGGGCAGCGCGCATTTAGAGAGACGCGCAGCAGACGCTCAGCACTGGGCTCCGAGTCGCGAGTAAATATCGGGTTAATTAAGCAGCAGTTTGAGTCCCTCAGCGGCTCTGCAGGCTCGACATTCCTCTCAGTGTGCAAACATTCAAATTGCCCTCCACGGCAGAATGAGTCTCTCTTCTGAGGAGCAAGTGGCCCATTTGAAGTCCTTTGAAAGGCAGTTTGCGGATTAAAGCAAAGAGGTTTGTTTCCAGACGAAGCACCAAAATACTGGATTCCTCAGATGGAGCTTATTTAATCATTCATTTGCATGGTTCAAACCAATGAATAATATTAGCCTGTCTGAGAGAACAGTAATCTAAAGTACCTGTTCAGGCATGGCAATAAAAAAAAAGTAATTCAGATTACATAAAATGTTTTACAAGTCAAACAAGAGTTTATATATATATATATATATATATAAATTAAAATTTAGAATAATTTAAAATAAAGTGATGCGCGTGAGGTCCTTTTGTTTTGGTATAAACTCCTCACTTATTAACTACACACCACCGTTGATAAAGCATAAAAACTGTTATATATTAAAAAGCCTTTCCAATTTCAGATGGTCCATGTGCAGTAGGCTACGCGAGGGTCCATTCGTCTTCGCATTGTCTGTAATAAAAGCGACATTAATGTAAATTAGCCTAAATCTAACTCTTGTTCTCTTGTTTTCTTATCAATGTGCAGCGCGTGCACGGCCCCGCGCGAGCCGTCTGTCCTGTGTTGATTATGGGACTGTGGCTCTGAGGAGGTTTTCAGGGGTCTGTATGTGGACTCTTATCTTACCCTCCCCTTAAAGGAAGGGCTGAACTCATGAGAAAGAGAAAGAGAGGGTGAGGAGGGGCTGAAGTCATGTTGCTGCAGTGTGGATGCCTGCAGTTCATTTCAATGGTAGAAACGTCATTTAGATGTAGGCTACATATACATTGGAACAAATAGAACATTATGATGTTTTCCACTGATAAAACAGAAAATAGAATGTACAACCCAATATATTATCAGTTACTCACCCTCATGTTGTTCCTTTGGCTTTCTGACTAATGTGGTACACAAATGAATATTTATTTTTAAATGTTCATGCTGCTTTTTACTAGAGCTACAAAAAAAAGCATTCACCTATTCATTATTTACTGTATTCCAAATGTGAAAGCATACAGTAGGTCTAACTTGTATTTGTTTTCCTCCAAAAACCTAGCTCACAAATCTCATTTGCATATTTACAATGTATTCAAAAATGCACTGCCTTTTTGTCATCAATGGCAATTACTTCTTGCATGTCAGAAGAAGCTTTAATGGAATAGTTCACTGCAAAATGAAACTATTAAAACCCATTTAATCCCACCTGTCACAATAGTGACCATAAATAAAAAAGGTTTTCTAAAGCTCTGAAAAACGTTTTAGGGCATTTCCTGAAAATATGGTGGAAAAACTAAAGGGTAACAATTAAATATGTGCAGTGTCACATGGTTAGTGCAAACTGTCACATGACCAGAGCAGTTTAATTCCACCAGAGCCCGTCTACGGAGAGCCTTCCCACTCCCTATTAAGTCCTTTTGTACCGAATTTTGGTTGCAGTTCCACCAGAGTTCCACTGGGGGCGATCACCATGAGTGCAAAATGAATGGGAGTCTATGCGGCTAGACGGCTAAATTTGTCCCGATTGCCGTTGAGAAATCTCAGATCTGATTGTAGGTTTTGCAAGTTCAACATGGGTTATAGGTTGAAAGTTGAATGAACGAGTACTTATGTCCTTTCGATTTCTTACAGGTTGAGTTGTTGTTGCCCATAACATGCTAGCATTCTGCTAATGAACACTGATTGGTCAGTGAAGGACTGATTACGACCAGAGATACCGCTTGATGGCATCCGAAAAAGGAAAAAAATGCCTCGCAGGTGTGCAATGATAAATTGTTCTAATAGTGGGCAAGGGTTGTTCTATTTTTTCATTTCCCAAGGACGAAAAAAGGCAACCCATGTGGACTGTGTTAATTGTCAAAGCCATTGTGTGTGTATTTTCCGCGTGATTTTTCAAAACAACAAGACAAAAACTCTTCTAGCACGTGTATTTACCTGTGTCAGCTGTTGTCGATGTCTCGAGAGAAAGGAAAGCACGAGGAAAGAACGAAAGCACCAGAGCCATTAAATAATTAATTTTTCAACGGCTCTGGAAAGCACCATAGACATTCTCTGAAAGCACCAAAGTGACTGAAGGATTGCCGTAAAGCAGTATCTCTGGTCGTACGATGTGTATGACGTCATTGACATTTTAAAAGACTTTTTAAAGCAAATAAGTGACTAATCTAATCTAAAATCTAACAGCAATGTGTAATTTCTTTGCATCTCCTTTCGAATACAACATTCAAATTACTAGACAAAAAATTATATCCTGAGAAAAGTGGATTTTGAGGGGTTTACCGCCATTGACCTCCATTCATTCTGCACTCGTCCTGTGAGCGCCCTCATATGGAATCAGAGTGGAACTGCAACCAGTTCAGAAGCCGGAAGTGTAGTGAGAGTGAAACTTCAAGTTCTCACCATATTAGACATTCTCTGATTCCAGTTTGCATCATGAGGAGATGATGGCTACATCAAAGCTCCAAAACAAAAGGCTAGTAAAGTATGTTAACATAAAGATATGACAAAGATTTTTTTGTCCACATTATCTTTGTGGGGTAATCGATTTTTCAAAAAAGCTTAAGAAAATAATTCGGGCCAAGAAGCAAAACAAACTGGTAGCCAATCAGCAGTAAGGGGCGTGTCTACTCATTATGCGGAGGAGAGAGCATTCAGTGCACAGGATGGAGCCAAATGAAAGATAGATAGAGATGGCGGCTAAAAAACAAAAGAGGAAAACGTCTGCGGAACAAAAAAAGTGTTAAGGCAATAAGGCAAGAAGTAAATATCGGCCAGCTTTCCAGTGCTGGAGAGAATTCAAGGAGCAGAAGACCTGCAATCGGACACAGTGGTTGCTTTGTTTCTTCTCGATAGGTGAGTAACACCGTGTCTCCGCCACAACAGCTAAAGTCTGTATAGTAAACTGGGCACCATTGAAAATCATTTGAAATCATTGTGTCGTGCCGCATCCAGTGTAGACCATAGCCTATATATATATATATGCTGTAGACAGCTTCACTGATTATAACGAGTTACATAAAAATATGTCGCAAGCGCCACTCACTGGTTTTGCTTTGTTTCACAGAACGAATCATTGTCTGGGTTGCATACTTATGTGTGGGGCGGAGTTATGAAAAAGGGGCTAGACCCTTTTGGGGTAGGGGCGTGTTTATTTAGGTGATTTCAAATGTCAACATTGGCTACCAGAAATGGCTTACCCCACTTTTAAGGTGTCTTTCACATATATTCAGTTTTTTGAGTGTTGTCATAGAATGAGTAAATATGTTGATGGTCACAGTAGTGACCAGTGGGATATCAGTGAATTTAGTTATACATTACAATATAAATCCAATTGCAGTTGTCAGTGAAAGCTGAAATAAAATGTTGCAATGACAAAATATTGCATTAAATTAAAAGTTCAAATGTTACAAATACGTATCAATTTTGATGTTGTAATAGGCTACTTGTAGCACTAATATAAAAATTTGATGATGTATTTTACAATAAAGTAACAATTTTGAAATACATTGATGGTTGTATTTTTTGTCTTTTATCTCTTTTGTCTTTTTCATCTTTTATAAATTAACAGTGTTGTATAAGGATTTTTATGCTCAATATTAACTGCAGAATGTGATCAAACAGTTAAAAATAGCTTGCCTAAGATATATAAAAAAGTATGACTGCAGAAATATGTTAAATTTTCACGCCCTTTTCCAAAAATTATATATATATTGACATTTTTTTTTTTTTTATTAAAATTATTCATTATTTCAAAGGGATACTCATGACACATCATTTAGATATTTTCATGTCTGGGAAAAAAATTGGGATTAATGATGTAGACGAATTTGTTACTTCATGGGAACAGATTTAGAAATTTAGCATTGCATTATAATATGTTAACTGATGGACTGGAGTCGTTTTTTTTTTTTTTTTTGGTGAAAAATGTATTTAACCTTCTTAGACGGTAAAATTCTGTAGAAAATTAAACACATTTGTGCAATTTCTTTAAATAGTAAAGCTCTCTGTTCAGTTGGCATGCTCTTTATACAATTGTATGGCAAATGAGGCAATTCACATATTTTAGAAAAAAAGGTCAAACAATGCATTAAAATTAGAAAAAAAAAATAATAATAATAATAAATAACATAAAAAGTTAATGTTTCATTGGCATAGAATGAACGGGATGGTGGCTGACATATTCTCTTTAGCCAGGGCTCTTTGAAATGTTTTCATAGCATTGCCCAAGGTAATGGAATCTAAAGGTGTGTCTAAATACCAAAACTCTTCAAAGCTATTTAAAATCTTGCGACCTTTCAGATTTGCACAGTGGGTGTCCAAGTTATGAAGCCAAGAGGTTGGTAGCCTAAAATGAAGGTGACAGAAATAGCTTTGTTACCTAACAAATTAATGCAAATCTTCATGCATTAGTTTAAACTAGAAAGATATTTATCAAACACTGTAATGTAAAGGTAATTGATTTTAAATCTATTACAAAATCAGGCTCACAATATACTGTAATGTATCTTGGCCACATAGGCATTGCTCATTGAAAATAGCCTTTTTAGTAAGCAAAAAAAATAAATCTAAATAAATAATGTTCTAAATAATGTTTTTACGTTATAAAACACCATTTGTGCAATGGAAGGGTTCCATGGATGTTTAAGGTTCTTTTTAGAAAACATCAATGCCAGTATAGAACATTTATTTTTAACATTTATTTTACAAATATCTTGAGATGAGGATTTTGAAGTCCTTTTGCTTATAGTTCAGTTTAATGTGAAAATGCATTAGAACAAGCAAATGTATCTTTTGTATCAAGGTCCAGGTTTAAGAAGAGATTAATAAAAAAAAAGTGCAGAAAGTGGTTTATGCTCATGCTGATCTGTGATCAATATCGTATCCACCAAGACATTCATACATATATGTCAAATAATGCAGAGGAAAAACAGGAGGAAAAAAAGTCAATAAATTGTAAAGATTTAATACCTTTAAAACCAAATTAGAACTTTTATCAACTGCACTCAGATTGTGTTTTATTGTACGGTATATTTAAAAGCACTTGCACTTAAAAGATGTTAATAAACCACATTTATGATGAAAGTCTACTAGAAAATTGTGTGGGCAGCTGCCAGTGGCCTCAAACAAAAGAGCTCTGTGGCCATGTCACATCACGATGAGCACTGGCAGAGAGTTATCAGTGACACGTGTCCGTGAGCAGATATGATCTGTCTTATTCGAAAAAAAGGATGGGTCAAGAGGGCAAGTGTGTACAAAGGCTGACTGGACAACCTCTCACAACTATGATCCAAGTTCTCATTAAGATCTCTGCTTGTGCAATGTGCATCTTTTTATTCTCCATTCATCTCACGCTGTAACTCCCACGCTCCCTCTTTCTCATTCCATTTCTTTGTCTCCCACTTCCTCTCTCCTTCTCCGCCTCCTCCCTGCCCCTCTCATCCTTTTGATATTACACTTTTCCTTGTTTGTTTTCATCTGTTATATGTATTGTTCAAGTCTGTTCATGATTATGTACTTCTCTCTGTACATGGTGAGCTTTTTTTCTGCCAGAAAGGCTTCTGGAACTCAGTCAAACTACACTGTCTACTTATTTAGATCATTTTGCACATTATTTCACATCATTATTTTTGGATTTCCAATTGGCGATGCTAATGCAACAGAAATTACTCTCATAAACAGCCATTTAAATGGTTCTTAAGGTGTTCTGAGAGTCAAAAATTAAAATTTGCTGAAAATGTACTCACTCTCAGGTCATCCAAGATGAAGATGTGTTTTTTTTTTCTTCATCAGAACAGATTTGGACAAATTTAGCATTACATCACTTGCTCACCAATGGATCCTCTGCAGTGAATGGGTGCCGTCAGAACGAGAGTCCAAACAGCTGATAAAAACATCACACTAATCCATATAACTCCAGTCCATTAATGTCTTGTGTAACAAAAATCAGATAATAAACAAATCCATCATGAATACAATTTTACATTTAAACTGGTGCTTTTGGCAAAAAATTAGTCCTCTATTCAAAATATTGCCTTCTCCAGTGAAGACGTTGTCTCGTCTGAATCAAGATAGAAATATGCACAGATCAAGATTCCAAGCCTAAACAGTTCTAAACAAATATGTCTGTGGATTTTGATATGAGACAACCGGGGATCGACTTTTTCACTGGAGGTAGTGTTATTATAGATTTTGAAATGATTTTGGCCAGAAGTGATAGTTTAAAGTTCAAATATCTTAATGATGGATTTGTTTCTTACAAATACGAGTCGTGTGGATTAGTTGTAGATTACTGTGATGTTTTTATCTGCTGTTTGGACTCTCGTTCTGACGGCACCCATTTACTGCAGAGGATTCACTGGTGAGCAAGTGATGTAATACTGAATTTCTCCAAATCTGTTCTGATGAAGAACCAATCTATCTACATCTAGAATGGTTGAAGGTGAGTAAATTGTCAGGAAAATGTATTTTGGTAAACTGTTCTTTTGAGCATGTTTTAGTTTTTTTAACTGAATGAAATGCACGATGCCATCTCCAATTCTCTTTGCTTGTTTTTCACAACAACAAGCAGAATGATTTGAGGTGCAAAAGTCTGTGGCAGGCACCACTTATAATTGTCCCCAGGTCGATTTGGATAAAAAGCTTAATTATCAAGAAATGTAACTAACTTTTAGCATTGTGCTGAAATTATTTAGTACTGTAATAACTGTGATTGGAGCTCTGTCTTGCTGTGATGTCATAACCATCTTTGCTCCTGGACAGGATGCTGTACAACACGAGTTACAGCAGGGCTCAATGAACCGGATAAAGACCGGAGAGGAACACTATTGTTCAGAACTGCAGAGCCATTACAGCACGAATCCAGCTGTTGGGACTCATGGGTGTGTTCACTCACATTGAGAGTGTGGCAGATCAGTTAGAAATGCAGTCTAGTCCGGTGACCATGGTGCACTTAAGTCTGATCAGTGTTTCTCCACTGCCCCATCACTACAGCTCCAGTGACCCTGCGACTTTTTACAATAATGTTGTACTAGATATCATTTTACTTTACAGTGACTATTGTCACAAATTATATTTTTCTAATAATTCACAATAATGTTAAGCAATTAATATTAAAGGGGGAAACAGTCTCACAAAGTATAGCTAAGTAACTTATTTTGAGACTTCAGTTGTTAAATGAATGAAGGAATAAATAAATGATAATTGGAAAAAAAATAATCTATGAATAAAAGTTTGAAACCTTTTAAAACCAAAATAGAAGTTTTATCAACTACATTACTGTGCATTTAATTATGTGGTGTATTAAAAAAGAATCAATTGTGCTAAAGTTAATAAACCACGGTTTATGAGGTTGGTAAGAATCTTTCAAATGTTTTTGAAGTCTCTTGTGCTCAACAAGGCTGAATTTATTTGATAATACACTAAAAAAAGTAATAATTTAAAATATTATTACAATCTGAGGTAAATGTTTTCTATTTGAATATTTTCTTGATTGGGAAAGTTGTATTTGCTGCATCAAAATTTTTGCTGTTTTTTTCTAACAATGTGAAAATCCATAAAAGCTTTTTTTTTTTAAAAGTAATGATAAAAGTCTGAATAAATGTATTAATTTATTTTTAATAATTCTTTACTGACCCCAAACTTCTGAACTGTAGTGTATATATTTATTTTTAATTATTTTAATCTCTGAAGAGTTGATAAAAAAAAAATCTTTTTAAAGTCATAATTTCATATGTTTTATAGATTTAACAAATCAAACAAACCACAAAAGAAAGACTCTAAAATGAGAGAACAAAGATTGAGATGGAGAATGAGAGAGATTAAATAAATCATACTATTCACTGATAGCACAATGAAGTATTGTGACAAATGGTCACTCCTCTGCATTGAACCTTTCGCTTCAGAGCATTTTAAATGGAACATTTGTCATCATCTCTGCTGTGATGAAGAGGCTTCTACTGGGCCTCTGGATTATTCATTGATTTGCTCTCATCAAACAACATGCTATTGTTGTCCTCTTCCGGCCGAATTTGTGACTTTTTGTGCATCTCCTCTTAACCTTTAATCATTCCTAAAAAAGGACAACACTTAAGGTCTTTGGGGTCATTTTGACCCCAAACTTTTAAAAAGCGATTGCATAAGGAAATATACATTTTTTATATGGAAAACTATATATCATTTTTTTTATTTACTTCTCAACTATACATTTATGCTGTGTTTTTGTGGAAATTTTGAAGTTTTTTACCTATTTACTGCACAATTACATAACTAGGCCATAAATTGGCTCATGAAAAATGATTTTTTAAACCAAACAAGCTCTTGAGTTTTCCATAGCCTAACCTGAACTGTGCTTCCTCAAGACATACAGTACTGCAGTGTCACTGGAATCTTTCCACATTACACCCTGAAGACTACACCCTCCTCATAACCTGTCCGAAATAATAACACATTAGTTGCTCTACTTCTTAACAGACAATGTGTCCCCAAAACCATTTGTGTTTCAGAACAGAAATAGTGCAAGGAAGACTCGACTCACAACATGTTGCTAAGCTAATGATGCCATACAGTAAGCATACAAAAAAACACATAACACCATAATTAATTATTTATTATAATAGCAAATTCTTTCAACTTGTGCGCCATTTCCAATTATTTATTAGCTTGTAATGCTAAATGCTAAAAATATTATTTTACGTATGTGTGAACTATATCTAAATGTTAAACATATTTATAAATATTACAGTGATCTTGCCATTCATAACTCATTTTATTTTCATAATGTGACATTTCAGAGTGAATTAAAAAAAATATATAATAAAATATAATACAGTGTGTTTTATCATTTTATATTTTCAGACAGACAATGTTGCACTTTCTTATTTGTGTGAGAATGATGTTCATCATACTATACTGTACTGTACTGAAACCCCCCGCTCAGTGGATACGAGCCATTAGTCACCAACAAATGCTCTGCAGTGAATGGGTGCTGTCAGAATAAGAGTTCAAACAGCTGATAAAAATTTACAATAATCCACAAGTAGTCCACACGACTCAATCCATCAATTAATGTGTTGTGAAGTGAAAAGTTGTGTGTTTGTAAGGAACAAATCCATCAAGGCATTTTAATTAAGTTGGCTTGAGAAAGCCAACTTACTGAAATCCGTCTTAAACTTATTAAGTTGGCTTAAGAAAGCCAACTTACTGAAATTTGTCTTAAACCTATTATTAAGTTGGCTTGAGAAACTCCTCTAACTCCTCCTAGAGCTTTAACTCTACAGACTCCAAACTCAGCCCAGCTCTTCAGACTGTACCCGCTGGGTGTGCTATATCTTTTCTATCTGACTATTTCTATCTATCTATCTATCTATCTATCTATCTATCTATCTATCTATCTATCTATCTATCTATCTATCTATCTATCTATCTATCTATCTATCTATCTATCTGACTGTATCTATCTATCTATCTATCTATCTATCTGACTATTTCTATCTATCTATCTATCTATCTATCTATCTATCTATCTATCTATCTATCTATCTATCTATCTATCTATCTATCTATCTATCTGACTATTTCTATCTATCTATCTATCTATCTATCTATCTATCTATCTATCTATCTATCTATCTATCTATCTATCTATCTATCTATCTATCATCTATCTATCTATCTATCTAGCTATCTGACTATTTCTAGCTATCTATCTATCTATCTATCTATCTATCTATCTATCTATCTATCTATCTGACTATTTCTATCTATCTATCTATCTATCTATCTATCTATCTATCTATCTGACTATTTCTATCTATCTGACTATTTCTATCTATCTATCTATCTATCTATCTATCTATCTATCTATCTATCTATCTATCTATCTATCTATCTATCTGTCTGTTTCTATCTATCTATCTATCTATCTATCTATAACAACATGCTAATCATGCTAAAATCATACTAGCAACATGCTAATCATGCTTGAAACATGCTAGCAACATGCTAATCATGTTAAAATCATGCTAGTCATGCTAGAAACATGCTAGCAACATGCTAATCATGGTAAAATCATACTAGCAACATGCTTATCATGCTAGCAACATGCTAATCATGCTAGAAACATGCTAGCAACATGCTAGTTGCATTCTAATCATGCTAGCAACATGCTAGTTGCATGCTAATCATGCTGGAAACATGCTAGCGTCATGTTAGCAACATTGCTTATCATGCTAGAAACATGCTAATAACATGCTAATCATGCTAAAATCGTGTTATCAACATGCTAATCATGCTAGCAACATGCTAGTCGCATGCTAGTCATGCTAGAAACATGTTAGCAACATGATAATCATGCTAGAAACATGCTAGCGACACATTATCAACATGCTAATCATGCTAGAAACATGCTAGCAACATGCTAATCATGCTAGCAACATGCTAGTCGCATGCTAATCATGCTAGAAACATGCTAGCAACCTGCTAATCATGCTCGAAACATGCTAGCAACTTGCTAGCAACATGCTAATCATGCTAAAATCATGCTAGTCGCAGGCTAATCAGGCTAGCAACATGCTAGTCGCATGCTAATCATGCTAGAAACATGCTAATCCTGCTAAAATCATGTTAGCAACATGTTAGTCGCATGTTGGTCATGCTAGAAACATGCTAGCAACATGCTAGTCGCATGCTAATCATGCTAGAAACATGATAGCAACATGCTAGCAACATGCTAATCATGCTAGAAACATGCTAGCAACATGCTAATCATGCTAAAATCATGCTAACAACATGCTAGTCGCATGGTTATCATGCTAGAAACATGATAGCGACATGCTAACAACATGCTAATCATGCTAGAAACATATAATGACATGGTAGTCACTTGCTTGTAATGCTAGCAATATGTTAATCACTTTCTTTTTTAAACTTAAGCTTTTCAAACTTTTAAATATTTTAAAACTTTTTTAAGCTTTTCCCATTTTCAAACTTTCTAAACGTTTTAAACTTTTCAAACTTTCTGGTCAGGCTTTCTCAAGCCAACTTAAAGTTTGTCTTGACAAACTTTTTTATCTAGTTTTAAACTGTCACTTCTAGCTAAAATGCAATCCATAATCGAATTCCTGCAGTGAAAAAGTCCAACCTCTGTTGTGCTCTCACATCAAAATCTACATATATATTTATATAGAACTGTTTGGTCTGTTTTCACTTACACTGCTTGATCTGTGCATGTTTCTCTCCTGATTCAGATGAGACCACTTTTTCACAGGAGGCTAAACATTTTTGGGGTGAACTATTCCTTTAAGTGACACCAAATTGGCTACAAGAATCACCTCTGATTCACCTCCTAGTTCAAGATTCATGGGACTCGATCATTTTCTCTCCCCTTCATTCCTCTTTATTCCCCATATCTTTCTCTTCTGTTGATGCGCCTGTAAACAAACGGATGGGAAAGAAATATAACCAAGCCAAACTTGGCTTCAGTTTAATATTATGATCTTTAACATCACAACCGCAAATAAATAATATTACATAAAATCTTCTGTTTGCATTTGTTACATCTGAATTATACACAGATATTTTGTTTGTGGCTGGATGTTTTTCAAGGATGTTTTTAGATTCTGTTGGGAACAGCGTTTCAAAAGTGACTCACTCGTGCCATAGCAAGTTAGAGCCAAAAAACCTTTGACCTCTTCTGAGTCTCTTAAAAGATCTCAAATATTTCAGCGACCACAGTTCACATTCAGCCACAGATAAAGCTGGCTCTGTCTCAAAGAGCAAAAGATCATCAACGCACACTGTATGTAACAGTACTGTACTACAAATGTGTATTTGCCTGTGTGGTAACTAGCATAGTTTAACTTAACCTGCAGATTTTTTTTTAATTAAATTTAAATTAAATTAAATTAAATTATTGTGGGCACAAATTAAGAATTAATTCCCATGATTAAAAAAATTGTTGTCATGTTTTATAAATTTGCATTTTAATTATAATCAAACAAACTAGTAAATCATTGAAACAAATGCTTAATTTGTGGCCATGATATCTTGTTTTAACTCCACATGTCATCTTCATCATGTTTTTTTTTTATTCATACATCTGCGGAGTTTGTTTCTTTATAGGTGAATAATATAAATATGTGGCTATGTGAACATAGAGGAATGCCTCATTATGTGAGTTTTTGAAGATTTTTATGAACAGAAAAATTATTTTTAATAGCTGCATCACTCACACTAATATACACACACACGTTGAACTTGAACTACACAAATTAGTGCAAGGTCTGATTTTGTTCATAAATCTGTTGTATGCAAAGTTATGGTTCATGGCAGCAGGTTATTTGATGAGGTTGCAGGTGTCTGTATGGAATGACTGTAAGACTGAGACCTGCCTGATTTCAGGCATGTGTGTGTTACGTTCGGAAAATCCCCAGCAACAAAACCCCTGCCCAGTGTTCCTCCCACCATGCCAGCCAAACAGAGACAAAAATGCACAACTCACAGACAGCTTCTAAATTGAAAACCATGTGTACTTTGCTCCATGTTTGGCAAAAAAAAAGTTCTGGATGTTGATTGGTCATGCTAACATACACAATAGAATGATGCACAATACTACACCTATCATGCACACACAGAGAATATAAAGTCTTTTACATTCTGCAAAATGCAGACAAAAATGCCCTAACTGTATGCCATACAGTTCTAACAGGTAATAGGTGCTGCAGTGAAGTAAAAGCTTTAAAAAACAAAATGGGACATTACTGATGCATTTTGCATTAAACCATAAATATATCTTGAACGTGTGTTGACCACAGACCTTATTTCAGCCATTTATCCAAAACACATTCAGGAAAACCATTGACTTCTGGACGATGAAACCAAAAGTGCATTTTTTTTTAATCCAGAATATATTTTAAGTTGTATCTTTCAGAGTCCTAGTATTCTATTCTGAATTCAGTCTGTGTTTCCACTGTTATTTATATGCACATCTTCTTAAAGACGAGTGCATGCATTTTTTTTTGTGCATATATATTTTTACATTTTATTTAGCATATTGGTGTTTCTATAACTGAGGAATGAGGCTTTATCTCCCTGTGAAATGAACAATTATTTTACCACAGTAACTGAGAAGCTTTCAGAGTAATATTCCTGAAAGCCAAACCAAACGCTGAACTCCCCAGGCCTCGATTTTGGTGTCTATTGCAGATATAGATGTGTTTGATGGTTTAATACTTCTTGGGATTTCTCACACTCTTTCTATTTTCTTTAAGTGCTCTGAATTCTAAACACAAAACACATAAAAACAGCAACTGCATACATAACACAGGATTTATACATCACACAGTATGAGTAGTGCTTTCCCACAAGGCTAAGTTATGGTTGCAATTGCATTTCTATGCAGTTGCTAAGGCATTTCAGTGTGTTCAAACATGTTGCTATGCAGTTTCTGGGGTATTCTGGGTGGTTGATTAATGGCTTAAGTCAAAAGAGGCTATAACATCCTAAGTCTCTGTGATATTCTATTCTAGTCAATTCTGAGCACTTACAAAAGTAATAGTACACTTTTCCTCACATGCCGTATGACTTGAAGTCAAGTCAATTTTATTTTAATAGCACTTATACAGTAGAGGTTTTCAAAGCAGCTTCGCAGAATAAAACAGGACAGTAACAGAATCAATCATGCAAACTTCAAAAATGAGGCAAAGCCAAATTCTGCTATTAATCAGTTTATTAATCTATTAATAAAGCAGAAGACAACAGTGTCCTTTATTCAGTTCAATTCAGTTTAAGTCTGAGCTGTTACTCATATCTGTAACACAAACGTGAGAGCCGAGTTAAGTGCCGAAAATAAATACTCGTGGTTAGGTATTACCAATAATAATGCTTAATTGTCGATTGATAAATCAAACCAATTCATTTCAGTTTTGTAGTTTTTGTAAGTTGGCCAGAATTGTAGACGTGCTGTCTTGCAATCTACCCTTATTTTAAGCTGTCTACGTCGACCCAGTTACAGTGTATTGTTGTGCATTTCCCATCATTGTGACGTGGATAAAATCTAATGCTCGACTGACACAATAGGAAACATTTCAAAAGATATTCTGAAAACCATTGTGTGTTTGTCTACAGCCTCAGACAAACTGCAATCTTCATGCCTGGTTCTAAAATGCTGCAGTAAACTAAATGCATATCTATCACTCTAATCGTGAAGTGAAAATTGTGTTCACTTTAGGACATTGGTAAGGCCATTCTGGAGGCATGTGTATGGTCGGTTTGCTTGTGAAGATAAATTATATACATCATTGCTTGACATAAACCTCACATTTACCTCTGTGACCTTTGACTTTGTTTAGCACCAACTTCAGTGGTGCGAAACCTAATGAGGATGTGTGATCTTCATCTTTTCTCCTGTGTGTGTGTGTGTGTGTGTATGTGGGCGGGGGACTTCCACACTGTGTGGTATTAATATCCTCATGCCTCCATGCCTGCAGGGTTACTCCTCTGCCAGGAAACACATGACCTCAGCACACCTCCTGAAGAGCCCTCCATCTTCCACACTGATGTATACTGTACACACATGCACATACATACAGTTCCAAACACTGGCTTGATGATGATAATTGGATTTTGGATTGCATATGATGCCCACTGCAAAATATCAAACAGGTATCAAATATCAAAAACAGCTCTGCAACACTTGACAAAATCAAAATGTCCATCAAATGAGTGTGTGTGTGTGTGTGTGTGTGTGTGTGTTGTACAGGTGCATTGTATTTCCTCTGATGTGGACGTCATCTCCCGCTCTTGATTCTGTCCTTCCTGTTTGCACAACAACTTCCTGTGACTTGTCCTGTTCTGTTGATGGATAGCATGGTCTTGTGCGCTCGCCCTCATGGTTTCCCCTGTTTAGTTAACAAACAGCAATTTTAGAACCCTGTCCCTCTATGTTTGGTGTGAAAGTTGTTGTTGTTATTATTATAAATTAAAAATAATATTGCAATATAATAGTAATAATAATTATTATCATATTGTAATTGAAATAATATTTGAAATTACAATCATCATCATTTAGAACTCCATCCTGTTATTATGTCTGGTATGAAGGTATAAAAAATATTATACATTGAAAATAATATATACATATATAATTACAGTTATTTATATTGATGACAGCAAGAAATGCACTGAAAACAGGAATATGAAAAGGTATGTCATGTGCTGTGTCGTATTTTTTTCTTTTTTAATAGAAGTTAAGGTTTCCTATGCTTCTTGCCAACTCTACCTGACCCTCAGTCCAGCAATTATAATGTTACTACAACCTTAACACTTTGTATGTTCAAGTGCATACAAATTACCTGTTACATTGTGTTTTGGATGCTAAATGTCCCCTCTGGTGTTGTTAGCTACATTAGCGTGAATATCTTGGTCAATCACCACTAACTGACTACTTACAGACCAACTATGTTTTGACCAACATTAAACCAGCTTTAAGCCACATAAAGCTGGGTTTAGCATGGAAGTTCACGTTGGCTTAAAATGGCAGGATATAAGAAATTAGAGATAAAGGAATAGGCGATTAATAGGAAGTAGACTGATGTAAAGAGCGGAGTCAGCTGGCGACAGAGCAGGGCTCGCTCGGAGGTTTCCAGCAGCAGGGAAGGGCTCACTTGAAGCTTGAAGCCAGGGCTCTCTCTGAGGCTTTCCACGGCGGGGTTGCAGAGCTCTCTCACACTCAAACACAAAGCAAATTGTAGTGAAAACAATGCTAGCTGTCTGACCGTCTCAGGGAGGGTGGGCCAAGAAGCCTTGACTGGCATAGTTTAGATCTGAGACGACCCTGGTATGGCCAGACAATGGTCTTCAATAGAGCAAAATACAGTACAATATAATATACAATATAATCTCCAGACATCTTAGATATGGGTCTAAAAACTCACAATTCCAAAGTGGTGCAGTATGGAAGTGCTCACATTGGACATTTCCACCTTATGGCCTGTGTTCTAGAAGAAACCTTGGCATTGTGTTGGACAAGCTTCTCTCTGTCATTTCTACACTCAAGATCTGGCCTTGAACAAAAGACTAAAGGAAATAATCCCCAAGGACAACAAATCCTGCTCCTAGAGGTTCAACTTTCTGCAGAGTTTAGCTCCAGCCCTCATTATTCAGTGCTTATCTGAACCAAGTAATCAAGGGCTACGACTGAAATTGCTCCCTCTCTGAGTAGTTGCTTCTTTTGAAAAAGTATGGTGTATGTAGTATGAATGTGTGTCGTAAGTATTTTACGCAGACATCCTACTCATCATGTTGCCATTGTCACGTGACCTATCAACATCTTGCGTCACTTTTCTGCCATTCACAAATCCTCTCTCATGGCCTCATGGGATAATAAATTGTCTACTGGATGCCCACTTCAGAATCTCGTCAGAAGTAGGTCTACTAGTATGACTACAGTGAAATTGGACATTCTACTTCTTCACATATGCCTACTATTTTTTGCCTAATATACAGTAGGGAAGTATGCAATATCAAATGCAGACAAGATCTTCAGGACTATTGAAACTAACATTGCCCAAAAATGTCCTAACTTGCTGCTAGCGATATTAGCTCCAGTCCTATTTTTTTTAAATCACATTAACCAGGTTAACAAGGTTCAGTACTAGGCTTGTTGCGATAGTCGGTGTTACCGGTGATACACGGTGTTTAACCCACCTACCGGTCATAGCACTTGACCACCGGCACCGTCCCCAACGTGTTGAAGTTTTAGCCTATAGCAATAAAGCACTTAATTCAGTTACTGTCTTCGTAAGCGGAACGAGCGCCGCAGTAAAGCAGCAGGTGTCCGATTTCATTTATCATTTGAGGAGAGTGAGGCGAGCTAACTGGCTAAGGATGGCGGAAGATCTGGTTTCAAAGTGAACTATTGCAATTTAAAATGAAGGTTTTTCGTTTATTGTTTCTCATTTAGCCTATTTATAATTTTTTTGTACGGTGTATGCAGTTAATAGGCCTACCTCTTTTTTTTTAACAGCTTAACGTGAGTTTAATTTTTATATTAGTTTTTTTGCACTTAAGTGTCCAGTGATTATTCGGGTAGGCTACCTTATTTAACGAAGTTTTTGATGTTCGTTCGTTTCATATTCGATGGTTGTGCTTTTTTTTTTTTTTTTGCTGAAAGAGGCAGGCACTTTTTTTAACGAATAGTGAATTTTTTTATATAATTTCTTGTTTGATACTTGCACGATGTGTGCAGTGGTTCGTTTTGTTAATAAATGCACTTTAAAGGTGTTTCATAAGTGCTTTTGTTTAGTTTTTGCATGGTGTTTTAAGTTATTATTCATTTTGCAATAAAGATGTGTAATACAAGCGAGTGTCTTATTGTTTTGTGTATTTTTATTAAGAATAAAATAAATTAACCCATGATTAATTCAAACAAATGCTACCGAATTGCCGCTAATTAAAGTGAAAGTAAATTGAGACGTGTGCACGTCTGCACGACCGCATTTTCGGCCACCCGAAATCGCCGACATGCAACCCCGGTGACACTGGGATTACCGGTTTTTTTACACGTCGATTAACCGGTGGAAAAAATCCGTGACCGCAACATCCCTATTCAGTACTCTTCAAATCTTCTAGTCAGATGTGCTGGAGCTGCATTTTACAGGAAGGTAGACCTCCAGGAGCAGGATTGGACTCCCTTGTTGTAAAACAACTCAGGCTAAGAGTTCAACGTTTGTTTGTCTTTCACACTAACCTTCTTAATTTAGAAAACGGTATATTTTTATTTTTATTCTAGGGGTCAGTTAAAGGAACGAGATCTTGGATCAACATTTCTACAGAGATTTGCATGTGTACTCCAGATTGCATGTCTTCAGATCTGTTTTAAGCAGGTTAGAATATATGAATAGTATGAATGAAATTCGCAAGTACTACATCCACCATGTTGTTACTGTCACATAACCTACCAGCGCCAGTTGTCACTTCACTGACATCATAAATCCTCTCCTGTGGCCTGAGAGGATAGTAAATGGTTCATTCACTGTAAAAAAAAAAAAAAAAAATGTTCACTCAACTTACATTTTTTAGTTATCTTTTTGCTTTGACTCAGTTAAGTTTATTTGACTTAATCTACCAAGTATGTTCAACTTAAAAAGTTTAGTTGACATAGTTAAAATAGTTGACCCAACAACTTATTTCAAGTAATCTGGACTTGTAAAGATTAGTTGAAATACGATAAGTTACATTTTCAAGTTATCTGTACTAAAATGCATGTTCATTGAACTCAATGTTTTCTCAACTTGCAATAGCACATTTAATCAAATAATTAACAGATAATTCCATACAAACGATTTTATTTTTCCTTACAATTCAATAAATGTTAAGGGCAAACTCAGTTACCATTCAAAGGATTTCCATGAATCTTTTCTTTGTAACAACTTTTTAACTGTAAAATACAGCAAACACTTCTCTGGGTAGAAATTCTAAACAAGTTTGAATATTTGTAAATACAAAAATCAGAAAAAAAATCATTTCTAAATAAAACTAATTAATCTGGCAAATAAAAAGGTATTGCAATTTCATAAAGTTTAATGGTGAAAATGTAATAAGAAAATGCATGGAAAGAGTATTCATTGGAAAAAGTCTCAGTTCACAAAAATGTTAATACCATTGTTAATTGATCACCATCATGCCATCCAATACCTGTTAAGACTTGCCTTTGTTGGAAGATGAATTAAGATATTTTTAATGAAATCTGTGAGCTTTCTGTCCCGCTTTTGACAGCCTACACAACTAGCACTTTCAAGGTCCAGAAAAGACATCCCTAATGTATTCCAAGTGATTTCAGTGGTTTAAACTCAGTTTTATGAATAATTGCTAGTGTTTCCTACCATTTTATTAAATAGTTTTCTCCATCACGTTTACAAGAACATGACAGCATATGCTTCTTGTTTGAATGCGAAAGCAGATACTGTTGCATGTAAACAAATATATAAACCACTGTAGTCACTTGGATTACTTTAAGAACGTCTTTTACTTCCTTTCTGGACCTTGAAAGTGCTAGTTGTGTAGGCTGTCAAAGGAGGGACAGAAAGCTCACAGATTTCATTAAAAATAACTTGATGTGTGTTAAAAAGAGAAACAAAGGTCTTTTAGGTTTAGAGCAACATGAGGTTGATTATCTAACAAAATAATTTTCATTTTGGGTAAACTAACACTTAAGACTTTTCACATTAATAATACTCCATAAATTCTGAAATAACTTTAAAACACATGAAATCTTGTTGAAAAACAGATGTCAGGCCATCGATGCAGAGAACTTAGAAAAGAAAAAATGTTATATTCAACAAACACAGGCCTTTGGTAGGAATACACAACACCTTACCTCAACAACATCTTTAACAATGTATTTTTAAGGGAGTGCACTCTTGCACTGCACATAAAGTATACGCTCCAATGTTCATCAGCAGCCGCTGAATTACCTCAAAGTGTATTTGAGGTTTTTTGGGTAGTTTATGTTAAGAGAATAAAGCAATCTCATCATGTTCACATACACATTTGGTATGTCAACAAGTCCTCGCAGAACAACTTCTTCCTCTGTAACAAGGGCCACATCATGGAATGGGATCTGTCACATCTTCCACCACTGTGATGATTCCTAGAGTCATGCCCCTGATCAGTTCTTCTTCGGAATCTGTGTGCTGCATTAAAAAAAACGACAAACTTCAAAATGTGCTTTCACACATACATCACTGAAGCTCAAAGACTTAAACACAACTTGAGTATTATTGTTAAGTGCTACCATCACTTTGAGAATATCTCTAAATCATTCTCTAACATATCTCTAAATAAACTTTATTTGGGATAGTTGTTTTCATGGGGATGTCAACATTTCAACATTTACAAGGGCTAATATATGATTTCTTCTTCTCCAGTGTGAATAAATTATCATCCAAATGCATTGATTTTATCACTGAGAGTTAATGAAAATTAATTTTTAAGATGTCCCCAAGGGAAACAATTACAGTCCAAAGAGTGCTATTGCTGATATTACATTGTCCTATACCATAGCTCATACATGTTGTCAGGGACGTGCACAGACATTTTGAGTGGCAGGGGCTAAAGTGAAAGAAAGGGCACTTCTCAAAATTAGGTTTTTTTTTTTAACAAAAAAGAATATATATATATATATATATATATATATATATATATATATATATATATATATATATATATATATATATATATATATATATATATTAACGCAACTCTGACTTCCTTTTTAAAAAAATAATTTAAAAAGTTAATTAATTTTATCTTCCTCAAACTCACGCAATTGCTTCATTTTCAAAAGATGTCTACAAAATAATCAGTTCACAGAAACCATGGTCTCCTTAGTATTCACTAGGTTTATAGAGCAGCAAAGGAAACCATTCCACAATGTGCATGTTTTGAAAACATTTTCTATGCTACTAGTTTCAAGTATATATGAAGAGTTCAGATGCAAAAGCCTCTAAGTGCCATCTGAAATTTTCTTATGAGCTTTTTTTTTTCAAGCTCGTATTTAAGTTCAGTAATTTAACTTAAATGACAATTAATAGGTAATTATCATTGCCAGTAATGTGAAATAAGTGAACATAAACATACAAGCTTGATAAAAATGATCATTATTGAAGGAAATTTCAGATGGCACTTAGAGGATTTTTCATCTGAACTCTTCATATTTAGAATAACCTAAATAACTGCATAAACAGAGGGGCGTGTTTTACTAATAATTTGTTTATTTTTGCACAAGGCACTACATCGTTTTAATTATTTTGGTGTTATCAGAATACATAACACTTTAAAATTAAACTTACCAAAATAATTGAGTAAAAATTCAATAAAAGCCAATGTCATGTATTTGTGGTGGTATGGAATACTATTTTATAAAGGTTTCGAGGAAATAAAAAAAGTTAAATTACTTAAATAGTTAATTTATAAATATTGTTATTTTTAAAGTTTAATGTTAACTTATTTCTACTCAGTTTTATTTATTAATGTACCAGATGCAGTTACTCAGATTTACTACATTTTTTAGAGTGTATCCTCCATCTGTTTGCATCTGTAGATTTCTTCTGAATTCACCAATTTAGATTTCTAAATTTCAGGGGGAAAGACTCTTGATGTAAGTCAATAACTGGGGACGTTCTGTATGCAAATTAGGCGTCAACTAGTTAAACTGCGCACATTTGAATCTAATTGACATTGAAATGCAGGTAAATAGGATAAACAAAATAACTAAAGCATATCACCTGGTGGTGATATATGCTTATTTTATTAACTTATTTTAATACATGGCTTGGTTGAATTCCAATGTAGAATGCTGTCTGTTATAACCAACAGACCGCTGTGCAGAGTATAACAGACCGTTGCCATGAAAAACAGAGCGTTGCTATGGACTCACAGGATTCTAACCGTAGAGACGGAACGGACTATTTTCTTTAGCGGAAGCAATACAATTGGGTTTAACAATCGGGGGAGAGGGAGAGGGAGCGCTTCAGAACTCCTGACCTGATATTTAGATACTATATTTCAATAAATATATTTGTTTGACAGGGAAGCTGTGTGCAAACAGAAATATATATTATTTTTCAAAAATAAAAAAAAGCATCCCAGAAAGAAGGGCACTTTCTCTCCAGGAATAAAAAGGGCAGGTGCTCAAGCCCCCTTTCATGTCTATGTGTGCACGTGCCTGCATGTTGTCCTATGTGACGTTTCACAAACGAATTTCGGGAGAAGCGTGCACGGATAATTAACACGGCCAGTTCATCATCATCAGCAATTACACTGGTTACCAATCAGCTTGAGAAAACGACTATAAATAATCAAGTACATCCTACCTTCGTTATCGTATATATATAATATATATAATAGGATTTAGGTAGTATTTTTTTTTTTTTTTTTTTTTTTGATTGATGATATAGTCATGATAATATTTTCTTATGTTACATACTCCTATTCAGTAGGTGGCGGTATGCACCTTTATAGTCATGGTTGCAATCTGCCATAAAACGAAAAGAAGAAGAAGAAGAACCTTCGTTATCTCTCGACTTTCAGAATTCGGTTCGCGCAGTTTGCCATCTCACCACAGACCCAATTTTCCATCCAACGAAGAGATCTAACGTTAGACCGGGGATTTTTTCAGATCTTCTGCAATTCGCCGGCCCCATGATCACTCCTATCCCGCCTAACACAGCCGCCGAGCATCAAGCGTTATCGCGACACCTGCTCTTCTCAAACAGCCACACGCTGTGGCCAACAGACCGTGCAAAGCCCCGAGCTCGCCTCGCTCGACACCACCAGAGAAGTAATGGGGCCGCGCCCCAGATCTCACCAAAGCAAAGCCTCACTCACTTGCTGCCGCGGCTTCCGGCCGCAACGCAGTTCGAGGCCGCCTCCACTAGTAGCGCAGACCGTGTGTTGCAAATTAATATTTTCAGGTGAAGCTGCTAAAATGCAGGTTTCGCTGCTAAAGTTTGTTAAACGATGTTATGACGTAATTCTGTCCGATGTCGATGCCATATAAACATGTCTATTGGTAGAATGTGTTACAAGACTAAACATGCTTCGTTTTCAAAGCCTCTGTTGCTACAGTCCATACTACAACGTAAAAAAACAGCATCTTCAAATTTATCCACTCTGGAGAGCGTTCAAAGGCTGGAAGGCCAAAACGAGAGGAAAAGATGTTCTTCAACAGGAACATATTAATGTGGACAAGGCTCGAGGAATTGTCTAATGTTACTAACCCCTCTACTTTCCCGCAGCCAACATCTACAGCAGCCGAAGCAAGCATAAGCTGCTTTTACTTGCAACACTGGCCTGCACATCCCAGTATTTGCATCCTGTTACTTCTAAACCCCCCCCCCCTTTTTTTTTTTCTTTTTTAGTGTCCATTTGTAAAAATGCCCACAACTCTTCCGCTCCCTCATGCTATTAATAAACCATTTTCTGTTCAGCGGCCTCCAGCTCCCGTAGTAAACACTAGCGTAAGGCTGCCTCCGGTAGTAGTGCAGGTTGCACATAGGTTCTTCAGGATTCCCTTCCTGTGACCAACAACACGTGAAGCAAGTGCGAAGCTGCTTCCACTTGCAACACAGACCCTTACTTTGTTCCTGCTGCTACTTGCCTCCTTTTTCCTTTTCAGTGGCCTCCAGCTCCCGTAACAGACGCTAACACGAGCATGCCTCCGATAGCGGTGCAGACCCATCCACAACCCCCTTTTCCGACAACCCTCTCCCCTACTCATGGCCTGCAGCCCCACAGTCTAACCCCAGTGTGACATTGCCTCTCATATTGGCGCAGGCCCCTATACCTGCCGTTCACCTCCTCTTTCCCCCTCTTTTCATCCACTTCCGAAGCCGTCCCAAGTGTGAGCATTCCTCCGCTAATGGCGCAGGCCCCAATGCCCGCCATTTACCCTCTCTTTATTCCACTACTAGAACCGTCCCAAGCGTAAGCACATCTCCGCAGCTACCTTTCCTCCTCCTCTCATGCTCCTCATTACTTCTCTGTTCCGCCATACCCTAATGTCTCCATATAAAAGATCACCGAACCCTCATCAGCCAACCCCCTTAATGCCAGTCCATCCCTGTTCACTCAAACTCGTGACCCACCATAACTAACCCTCTTTAAACATCCCCTTATCCATCCATAATAGCCCATCCTCACTCCAGCATCCCAGCAGTGCCTGCTCCTGCAGGAGCCTCTATCTGTTTTTCTCCACTGCCACAGTAGTGTCTGCTCCAGCAGGAGCATCCATCTGTATTTCCCCGCTGCCGCAGCAGTGCCCGCTCCCGCAGGATCCTTTTTTCCATATTTTCTCAGTGCCGCAGCAGTTCTCGCTCCCGCTAGAGTTGGGCGATATGGTCATTTTTTCAAATCGTCATATCGTCATTCTGTAAGATCGACAATGCACGATATTATCATGCATGGGTGGAGCTAAACCCTTTGTTCTTGACAAATCATAACTATTGGATGTTTTAAACCGCGCAGGTGCGCGAGAGAGAGCCTATGGTATCACCAATAATCAAAAGCCACCGCCCCTTCCATCGGTTTCGGAGGATTTCACCAAAATCACTGGTCCGCTTCTACATGGCCCTCCCAGCCGTTAGATTTTCCCCAGCCATTAATATCCTCACCCCTTTTCGAGCTATATCATCTTGTCCTGGCAGCCTTTCTGTGGGGAAAAGAATGGTCCAGCATCGTTATTCACTGCGATAACGAGGCTACTGTACATTGTATTAATAATGGCCGTTCTCATTCACCCACCTTAATGTCCTTTTAAAGACGTTTAATCTGGATCTCCGCTAACGATCAGTTCATCATAACCTCAAAACACATTCCTGAGGCAAGTTTTGCCTTTCAGAAATTCAGGCTGTTGGCACCGCAGGCGGAACCACTCCCAACCCCAGTACCTCCTTATTCAAAACTAATATTCCTCTGAATCATCCTCTGAGACCCCTTCTCGAAACTTCAAGAGATTCTATTCTCCAAGCCATTTCCCCAAGTACCCTGCAGTCATACTTCACAGCATGGAAATGCTTTAAAGCATTCCACTCCGCCTTTAATCTACCGTTCCCTGATTTTTCCCTGCTCTCCATCACCTCATTTATATCACACCTCAACCTTAACAAAACCCTCCAAGTCAGCTCCATCAAAAGCTATCTAAGTGGAATCCAATTTTTCCATAAACTCATATTTGGTTCACCCTCACCCCAAATAGCCAATTCACAGACCTCCCTTCTCATCAAAGGCATTCAAAGAGCCCACCCCACGCGCCCAGACTCCAGGCAGCCCATAACCTTCAAAATCCTGATTAAATGCATTTCTACGCTTCGCAAAGGTTACCATTCCATCCACACTGCTCGAATGCTAGATGCCATGTTTATTCTAGCCTTCTTCGGCTTTCTCAGATGTTCAGAGCTCACTACCACTTCCAGCTTTAATCCAAATATCCACCCCACCATTTCTGATCTAGCAGTCCTGGACAATGATGCCATGTCATTTCATATAAAGGGAAGTAAAACAGATCAGACCATGAAGGGACACTTTATTTTTATTTTTAACCTCCAATCACCTATTCTCCAATACCAAACTCTCCTAGCCTTCCTCCAGCCCAGGAAAGCCGAAGCTAAATCCCTTTCCGACCCTCTTTTCACAGACGACTGTAGCTTCCCCGTCTCCCGTCTTTGGTTCCAGAAACACTTGAAATCTGTCTTACGTCTGTCCGGCATCTCAGCTGACGATTTCTCCAGCCATTCCTTCAGAATCGGTGCAGCCACCACAGCGGCTCAAAATGGCCTTTCCCAACATCAGATCCAAACACTCGGTCGCTGGTCATCAGAAGCTTTTAAGCTAATTACATTACATTACATTTACATTTAGCTGACGCTTTTATCCAAAGCGACTTACAATTGCTATATATGTCAGAGGTCGCACGCCTCTGGAGCAACTAGGGGTTAAGTGTCTTGCTCACGGACACATTGGTGTCTCACAGTGGATTCGAACCCGGGTCTCTCACGCCAATGGCATGTGTCTTATCCACTGCGCCAACACCACCCCTGGTAAGAGCTACATCCGATCAGACCGCGTAAATCTCAAGAAAGCCCATCAAACCCTCATCAGCCACCCGTTTTTTTTCCCTAGCCATCTCCATTTCCCAATTCCAACAGCACCCCGCTCCTTCAGGAGCCATCATATATTTCCCCCGCTGCTACAGCAGTGTCAGCTCACGCAGGAGCCTTCACGTGTTTTTTCCTCACTGCCGCAGCAGTGTCAGCTCCCACAGGATCCTTTACGTATTTCCTCACTACCGCAGCGTCGGCTCCTGCAGGGGCCTTTACGAATTTCCTCACGGCCGCAGCAGAGTCAGCTCCCGCAGGAGCCTTTACGTATTTCCTCACTGCCGCAGCAGTGTCAGCTCCCGCAGGAGCCCTTACGTATTTCTTCACTACCGCAGCAGCGTCAGCTCCCGCAGAAGCCTTTACGTATTTCCTCACTGCCGCAGCAGTGTCAGCTCCCGCAAGAGCCCTTTTTCATATTATCCTCACTGCCGCAGCAGTATATGCTCCCGCAGGAGCCTTTCCATATTTTCTCACTGCCGCAGCAGTGTCAGCTCCCGCAGGAGCCTCTCCATATTTTCTCACTGCCGCAGCAGTGTCAGCTCCCGCAGGAGCCTCTCCATATTTTTCTCACTGCCGCAGCAGTGTCAGCTCCCGCAGGAGCCTCTCCATATTTTCTCACTGCCGCAGCAGTGTCAGCTCCCGCAGGAGCCTCTCCATATTTTTCTCACTGCCGCAGCAGTGTCAGCTCCCGCAAGAGCCTTTTCCATATTTTCTCACTGCCGCAGCAGTGTATGCTCCCGCAGGAGCCTCTCCATATTTTTCTCACTGCCGCAGCAGTGTATGCTCCCGCAGGAGCCTCTCCATATTTTTCTCACTGCCGCAGCAGTGTCAGCTCCCGCAAGAGCCTTTTTCCATATTTTCTCACTGACGCAGCAGTGTATGCTCCCGCAGGAGCCTCACCATATTTTTCTCACTGCCGCAGCAGTGTCAGCTCCCGCAGGAGCCATTCCGTATTTTTCCACTGCCGCAGCAGTGCCAGCGCCCGCAGGAGCCTTTCCATATTCCCTTACTGCCGCAGCAGTGCCAGCTCCCGCAGGAGCCTTTCCATATTCCCTTACTGCCGCAGCAGTGTATGCTCCCGCAGGAGCCTCTCCATATTTCCTCACTGCCGCAGCAGTGCATGCTCCCGCAGGAGCCTTTTCCATATTATCCCCACTGCCGCAGCAGTGTATGCTCCCGCAGGAGCCTTTTCGATCTTCCCAACTGCCGCAATAATCGCGTCTCCAGTGGGAGTTCCCATCTCTCTCTTTCAAGTGGATGCTTGACTTATTATATTACATTTAACCTTTGTCTTCAATATTTTGCAGCACTAATAAAAGCTATGCAGGACAAGATAAATTGCAAGAAAGTAAATGATCATAATGTTTATGAAAAAAGTACAATTGAAACATATGTACTTACATTTTTATCTAGGCGGTCCATTATGGTCCTCATGTCTGCAATCTCATCCCAGAGCTTAGAACGGTACAGGCACAGCAGTTTTGGTAGATTTCGGTCGAGACCCTCATATAAAAGGACTTGCTCAGGTCCAGCGACATTAGTCTGTTTAATTCTGCACTGATCTAAAGTAATGACAATAAACGACACAAACATAACAGCAACATGTTAAACAACACTGCAAAAAAAAAAAAAAAAATCTGAATATTAATCTAAACACCATTTTCAGCAGCGTGGGACTTGTCTCTTACCTTGTCTCTCACAAAAAATAGCTGGCCAACTCTTTTTTATTTCAGATACTTGAGGTTCATTTTCAACTATCCCTTGTCTATGGAGAGAATATGTGCTGCTCATGGCTGTATTCACAAAACTCTTGTCTGGACTCCTCTTTTTCATCTCCTTTCATTCTCTTTTCATGAAGGATGATCTGGGAGAAAGTTTGTCCATTAAAGATGCAGTTATGACAAACATCCCGAGGCTGGACTAAGAGTAACGTTACATGCTTTTAGAGCACAGTATAATTTGGCGATTTGTATAGACACAAGTTGATAATGCATTCCACTAGTGTTGTCACGGTACCAAAATTTCAGTATTCGGTACCGATACCAGTGAAAATCCACGGTTCTCGGTACCAATTTCGGTACCAAAGCAAAACACAAAAATATGCTAATTAAAAAAAATAACTTTTTAGCACTAAAAATAAAACCAATGCCATTCTTTATACTTATTTACAGTTGTGTTTAAAGTTTTTCTACAAGTTATATAATTATGAAAAACAGTAAACAAGTTTCCACACAAATTTAATTTGTCTTTTAATTTATGAAATTTAAACATTTTATTTTTGGTAAATAAAGGGAATTTGCTATTAAAATTAAAACATGGAAGAAATATTGTGATTTATTTCTTTAAAAAATAAAGTTTTATTATTTTTTTCAACAGTAGCAGTATCACATACATTTTACTAAATAATAGTAATATTTCTAGCACAATGCCTTTATGTAAAAATTAACTTTTAGGCCTAATGAATGCATATTTGTCATTTGAGTATTGATAATACTACTACTAATTCTACTATCATACTAATTTATATACAATGCACTATAAATTGATGAGCTGCTGGGCTCATGAATATTAATCACGTTGTCTGCGTTCAGTCAAAATGATTTGCTGAAATCAAAACAGGGACGGCAAGAGATCAGCGCCAGCCAATGAAATTTGCGCATTAGCTCCGCCCACTACCGGAGAAACCGGTATGTCTTCTGCTTGTTCGAAAATGAATTAATAATTCTAAATTAACTCCATTATTTTGACAGGAGAAGACAACAAAGAATAGTTTACATATAGCGTGTCGATTCAGCGTGGTAGGACTCTCACTCTCTCTCTCTCTTTGCATGTGTGAGAAACAGTGCTATCAGCAAAGCGACGGTGAGTCGTGCACCTTCACAAAGAGTTTACAGAGCATCAAATACAGGTGCGCTGTGCGTCCATTGAGATAAACTGAAAAGTTCAGATCGCTTGATGGAGAGAGAACTCTGAAGCTCAGATGCTGAAATTAATGCAAGCGTCATGCGCTTCAGTCTATGTAGTAAACAAACCCGCACGTCTCTGCCATTCATTAATTCACACAGAGACGCGCAGAACACGGATTCATATTTTAAACAACTTTTGCAGCTTAACATTTACAGATACTGGTCCATATGGAGATTTGATTTGATTAATTTATGCTTTGACAAATTCCATGACTGTCCATATTAAAATCTAAGTTTCATTTTCATGACTGGATTTTGAGATTCCGTCCTCGTTTTCTGCTTCGCGGAAATCATAGCGCTGAACCGGGTTTGAACGGGACCTCGGTACTACCGGTACTTAAAGAAACCTGGTACCGTCACATTTAATTTTTTTTAGTACCGACTTGGTACCGAAGTACCGGGTCTTTTGACAACACTACATTCCACTATAATTTTTGGAAAAACAAAGCGATGGTGAAGCAGTTGCTATAGTTACATAATCTCCCACAATGAACTAAACATAACAGACCAGTCTTTTAAACGAGTTCGACATTTAAAAAGTAAAACTAGACCGCTGTACAACGACGATTCAGTTATGGAGCATCCAGCTTGAACACCGGATGATTCTGATAATTCAGCTGCACCACTCACACAGTTTTACATTACATTGCATTAGTCAGCTCGTTGTTATTAGTGATGGGAAGTTCGATTCTTTTCCGCGAACCGGTTCTTTCGGACGGTTCGATTCAATAAACCGGTTGAAAAAACCGGTTCACCGATTCTTTTACGCTCGACGTAATGACGTCATTGGCGATGACGTAATGGCGCCACGTCTATCAAACATTCAAATATATAAAGTGACATGACATTCAGCCAAGTATGGTGACCCATACTCAGAATTTGTGCTCTGCATTTAACCCATCCGAAGTGCACACACACAGAGCAGTGATAACACACACACACACTGTGAACACACACCCGGAGCAGTGGGCAGCCATTTATGCTGCGGCGCCCAGGGAGCAGTTGGGGGTTCGGTGCCTTGCTCAAGGGCACCTAAGTCGTGGTATTGCAGGTGGAGAGAGAACTGTACATGCACTCCCCCCACCTACAATTCCTGCCGGCCCGGGACTCGAACTCACAACCTTTCGATTGCCAGTCCAACTCTCTAACCATTAGGCCACGACTTTCCTAAAGTCAGTAATCATAACTTTAGTCAGTTAAAAACCTCATAATCATGAAAAGTTTACAATTAAGTTTTGCAACAACGCACCCAAATACAGTAACAGCAATAATGTGCATATGAGTATTTAAGTCTTGAAGATATAAAGTAAATAAATTAGGTGTCATCAGCGCAGAAGCCACATAAACCATTGCGATGTATTTGTTATTAAATGAACTTACGTTTCGCTAGATTGCCCCTTCATTCAAGCCCTATGTTTACCCGCGCTCATAACATTAGCACAGAATTAGTTCAGAATCAAATACGAAAAGAATCAGTTCGGTTCAGACGCTGTGAGTCAGTCGGCTTCACGCTGAATCACGCATGCGCAGTATCATCAGCTCCTCTGTTCTCAAAACGGACACGTCCGAAAGAAACGGTTTTGGTTCAGTGTACTGATGATCCGAAAACCGATGCAACCGGTTCTTGACTCGAGAACGAGAATCACTCTAACCAGCACGTGCTGCAGTTCAGTATAATCAGCTGCTCTACTCGTGTTCATGTTCTGTTTACTACAAACTCAATTTGTGAATGTGTCATCATTAACTATAAATACAGTACACATATTTCATAAATCATCCCTTATTCCTATTAAACATAGAGTCTTTAGAGTTCTTAATTATTGTCCAACTTCCCTGAAACCCCCTCTGGCCTATACATAATCTACAATATGCAGATTAGAAACATTCATCTTAAAAAAAAATAATAATAATAATAATAAAAATGTATATAGATATTTTATCACACTTTCCGAAATACTTTACACGCATGCGCAGTAGCATCAGTTCATCGGTTTTCAAATCGGACGCATCCGAAAGAAATGGTTTTCGTTCAGTGTACTGGTGATCCGAAAACCGATGCAATCGGTTCTTGACTCGAGAACGAGAATCAGCTCATCGGTTCTCGAATCGGACGCGTCCGACAGAAACGATTCTCAGTTCAGTGTACTGGTGATCCGAACACCGATGCAACCGGCTCTTCACTCGAGAACAAGAACTGCTCCAGCAGTGGGCGTGTTCGTTCGTCATCTGGCTCGGCTCGGTGTTCATCTTCAGTTCGGTCTACACAGCAGTTCAGTCAGTGTACTGTTTGAGTAAATGAATTACTCCGGGATATTGGTTTATTCTGACTCAGAGGGAGTGTCAGTCACGTTAAAAAAGTTAACATCTTAAGTAATTTGTGGATTAATGCTTATTGGAGACGTGAACCGTTTCAAATGATTCAGTTCGATTTGGTGAATAAAAGGATTTTTAGGCTGCATTAATTAGGTAAACCGGAACCGGAAACACTTCCCATAACACCCTATGTACTTGCTACATCATTAGAAGAATGGCATCTACGCTAATATTTGTCTGTTTCTCTCTTGTTCCGAGGTCACCGTGGCCACCAGATCCAGTCTGTGTCCAGATCAGAGGGTCACTGCAGTCACCCGGATCCAGTACGTATCCAGACCAGATGCTGGATCAGCACCTAGAAAGGACCTCTACATCCCTTAAAGACAGCGGAGAGCAGGACAACTAGAGCCCCAGATACAGATCCCCTGTAAAGACCTTGTCTCAAAGGAGCACCAGGACAAGACCACAGGAAACAGATGATTCTTCTGCACAATCTGACTTTGCTGCAGCCTGGAATTGAACTACTGGTTTCGTCTGGGCAGAGGAGAACTGGCCCCCCAACTGAGCCTGGTTTCTCCCAAGGTTTTTTTCTCCATTCTGTCACCGATGGAGTTTCGGTTCCTTGCCGCTGTCGCCTCTGGCTTGCTTAGTTGGGGACACTTCATCTACAGCGATATCGTTGACTTGATTGCAAATAAATGCACAGACACTATTTAACTGAACAGAGATGACATAACTGAATTCAATGATGAACTGCCTTTAACTATCATTTTTTCATTATTGACACTGTTTTCCTAATGAATGTTGTTCAGTTGCTTTGACGCAATGTATTTTGTTTAAAGCGCTATATAAATAAAGGTGACTTTGACTTTGACTTTGAACAAACTAAAATGCGGAATCATTTTTTACAGTGAAAGGGCACTTAATAGAATCCGGCCGGAGGTATTGGGTCATCTTTTCGCCTACTGTTTTTTGAGTACTGTGAATTTGAATGTACTACTCTTATGGCACACTGATTTTTGCATACTGTAGGGAGGTATTTGATTTTGGATGCAGCATGGGTCTCCCGGAACAAGGTTTGAAAGACCTCTGATAACTGAGGATCTACTTGAGTGTGATGAGGCTTTGATTCAAACTTGGGTTCACATACACTAGATTTTGCCTTTCCTTTCCAAACCCACTACAAAACAGTATTCTAAGAATGCAAGTAGGTTGAGAATTAGAATGAAAGTTGTGTTACAACAGATTGCATTATATCTGTAATCACTTTTTTTTTTTGGCTAAAATTTAGGTGCATACGGTACAAAAAGAACACACTGTGATCTTGTGTTTCTTCCACCTGGGTTTACATCCATTATGGTTTCTTTAGGGTGGTTCAAATTAAATATTGTAACGAAAAATCAAAACCTCCAACCAATCCAAAAGGTCTGACATCAGCCAATATTTGGCACTCTCCTCGCCATTATCCCTGCCGCTGGTTTTCCCATCATTCTTTGCACCTTCCCGTTCAGCTATGAATCCCAGTGTCCTCACAGCTCTGGTTCAATTGCAAAGAGCTGGTTCGGCTGCAGAAGCAGATGCCAGAACCGATCCGATTTCGCTCTCTTGCATCCCAAATCTTCCTTTTTCTCTACTTGGTTCCTCTCCCTCACTTATCGTCTTGTCATCCAACAATAACACAACATGCTGGCTTCCTGTGTGTTGGGGGAACAATAGGAGGATAACTTTGATGGCGTGTGCAAATTTGCCGTAGGAGTGCTTTTATCTCGGCCTGTAATCACATGCAGCATATTGAGAAGGGTCTGTGTTCCTGAATAAAAAAACACATTCATTTTTCCAGGCAAATTTCTTAATGAAGTAAATCGTAAAGGATATCTCTTAAGGAAGGTGTCTTTTAAAAAGTAAGATAAAGCAGTGGTACCCGTATAAAATTCACTCTGGCAGCTCATGTGATCTCCACTGCTGACTGTAATAGCTTCCTAGCCTTTTCTTAGCCTAACATTAAGCTCCAAGTGTTTTAAAATTTAAGGATGATCTAACAATAGCTTAAGCTGTCATTTTAGCCTGACAAAATGGGCTTCTTTCTCAAAATGAGCCACAACCTGGGTAGCACATCTTGTCAACAGGAAACACTTATCACAATATACTACCACTTTTAAAACAGAGGTTGACCAGAAATTACATATTAGGGTGTGCATCTGCTCGGATAAATGAGAAAAAAAAAAATAATAGGGGTAGCACATCCTGCTGAGCTTGTGATACCTGTCAGGAGGATGTATTACCACAACGTACTTTACAGGCTCCTCTTTTCTGATGAATGAGAAAATCTAAAAATCTAATTTATATGGAGATATATGGAGCTACAAAAGTATAATCAACAAACGTTCTTAGACAAGAAATTAGGAAATTGGCATACACTTTGTACTTAAATAAAAACACATTAAATATTATTAAATATATATTTAAAATATTGTGAATAAATAATAACAACAATAATATATTTGAGTACACACACTCCACATTATTAATTTGAATTAAGCTAATATAAATATAAATACAGATACAAAATATAAATATTAGATTAAAATGTAGAAATGAAATACAATATAAATATTTAGTGAAAATGTAAATTATTAACGATGTATTAACAACTATCTAGTTGAAGCACTAAAATTGCTAACTGGAAACTAACTGGACTAAAAAAACTTTGTTGGTCTTATGCTAACAAAGGCTCCACTTATTTGATTAAAACAGAGCAAAAACAATAATATTTTGCAATATTTCAATTTAAAACAACTGATCGCTGATAACATATGAAGTGATAAAAGAAAAGGGTAAAAAATAAAATAAAAGGCTATTTTTTTTCTAAATGGGAGGGTAGCATCCCTTTGTATCACCATTTAACTTTTTATTCCCACTTACATTTTCCTGTTCTGCGTCAAAAAGGCCACAAACCCATTAAACACCCCCAAATACATTAAGACCTCCAGTTAAAAGCACAATCTGTAATTTTGGCAGCTGGCTGTGAATGGGTTTAAATGTCACCCCTTGACTTCAGAAAACTCCCGTAAAGTTCAGTGTCTACAATCTCATACTGAATACATGGGGTTCATCTTGAATTATGTTGTCATTTTAAGATTGTCTTTAAAACGAATATAACTGGCTGCCCAATACTGCGACGTTAGGTCAGTTTGATCAGCTGACAGATATAAGACCACACACACTCGCACAGGTCTAAGAGCAGTCCATCTTTGTCATCTCTGAGCAGACAACGATGGACTTCAATTCATACAGTCTTTCTGATGTGTCAGACATAAACTCTCTATCTCTCTTCCTCTCACTCTCTGTCTCCCTCTCCCTCAATGCATCCATTTATTCCATTAGACGCCGGGTATTCCCTGGGTCATCATTGTGTTGGTATCCAGGATGTCAATGGCAACAGTGCCATCATCTCACCCACTCTCTGACACCGTGTCTTTTGTCCATCCATTTGACTGAGAGACGAGTGGGCAGAGGAAAGAGTGTGAAATTAGTCACGCAAATGCCACTGAGCACAAGTGCGCCTCCTGTTGGTTGAGAAGAGAGAGCAGGCCTGTGGGCGTATGGTGAATGAAACAGATTGTGAGACGAATCTGCAGGTGGACACAGACTCACACACTGCCAAAATTCCTCAGCCAATCGCATTTCTTTCTCACTCACTGCCTCTGTTTCTTGTTTCTTTCTATCTCACAAGAGAGATGGAAGAAATAAACAGAAATTGGCAATAAACAATTCATTAATATTAGCTAATTTATTAAGCCAAAGATGAATGAAACTTTACAGTATTTATGTTAATATACTATTAACATTTTCAACATTTAAGATCTTTACAAATTGACGTATTATTAATTTTCAATGACCAATAATATACACTGCCAATTCAAATGTTTTGGGTCCGAATTGTTTTTTCAAATGTTTTTGAAATAAGTATCTTATGCTCACCAAGATTCCATTTATTTAATCAAAAATAAAGTAAAAAATATTGAGAAATATTACAGTTGAAATGGTCCCAGGTTACATATGTAACCATGGTTTCCCGAAGGGAACAAGACGCTGCGTCCGAAAACGCTACGGGAACGCCCTTCAGCATGACCAACTCTGAATAGTATGTGAAATCAGTCTCATGAATGGGCGTGACATCACAGGTGGGTGACGTAGCGACCAGGAAGCTATAAAAGCACGTGAGGTGGAACGAACGTCAGCTTCTAGGAATGAAGCGAACTCTGGCAGGGATGCTGGAAGTATGGCTTTGAGACGCAGCGTCTCGTTCCCTTCGGGGAACCATGGTTACGTACGTAACCTGGGACGTTCCCCTTCAGGAACTCGAGCTGCGTCCGGGAACGAGAATGCCCACGCCGCCAGACTTGCAAGTCCCTGCCTAGTGTGTATACAAGGAGCACAGCTAAGGCAGGGAAAGAAGAGCCGTGAGTGGCTTGCAGATCTAAACCATAAAATCTGATGAATGTGAGGGGCATGGACCGTCCAGCTGCATTGCAGATATCCTGTATAGACACGCCTGACAAGAAGGCCTTGGAGGCTGCCATACTTCGGTTCAAGTGAGCCTTGACCCCCAATGGTGAGGGGAGATCATAGGACTCAAGGTTTTAGGATAGCATCCTGATCAACCACTTAGCATAAGCTTCTTCTGGCCGGACCAGAACCTAACCAGGTTTTCTATTTTATTACATATTTAAAAATGTAATTCATTCCAGTGATGTTTGAAGCTTAAAGCTGAACCAGTTCAGTTTGATTTTCCAGTGATGCATTTTTTTTATGTTCTTTTATAATTAAATACCATTTATTAAAAACAAAAATCTTTTGTAACATTATAAATCATTTTACTGTTACTTTTGGTCAATTTAATTAATCTATGCTGAATAAAATAATTAATTTATTTTTAATTATTATTTCAACAGACCCCTAAACTTTTGAATGGTAGTGTATCTAGAAATTAACACAGCATTAATGAAGGCTTTAAAAAAAAAGTTCATTGTTAGTTTATAACACACAATGCATTAACATTTATTCATTTAGCAGAAGCTTTTATCCAAAGAAACTTCACAATTAATTTGTTAAATTGCATAAGCCTTCATAATTGAAACATTATAAACCTTACTGTAAAGTGTTACCTTTATTTCATCTAGTCATCAGTTAAAATGAGCGCAAATGGAGTCCCTTGAATCCAATAAAGATTTGTAATCTAAAAAAAAGATCCTCGTAATGTCTAAGATGGCATCTCAGAAAATGGGTTCAGGTTTGCCAAGATACCTGGGAAAGTCTGGAATCAAAACTTAACGATTTCTCATTAAATGATCATAAATTATCTGAACCGTTCACTAACACATAGGTTTGTCCCTTTACATAGGCTCAAATCAACTAACCCGCCGTCTTCCTCAGGAATCTAAAATAATCTCATTAATATCAACTATGTTTCCAGATTTCCAGAACAACCTCAGCATGTCTAAGATCCAACAGCAGCTTTGGCTCTCTCTTTCTCTCCATTTCTTTTTCTCTTGAACATAGGAAACTGCAATACAATGATAACGGCTGTGAACACAATAGACCCTAGGAGCACATTCACACCGGCAGGCCAAGTTTAGCTCAGAAAGGTCAGACCTCTATATTTCATTATTCTCAACATCATCCTTTAGCGAGCTGCAGTCGACTAATAAGAGTGGAGCTTGTCTTTTTTAGGACAAGGAGGAAAGCCTGCATGACGTGAGCAGTTTGTGGCCTGGGAGAACTGCAATGTATTCCAACAATCCCAGGGGTTTGTTCTCAGACTGAATGTCTTGAGGATGAATCATCACAGGATTAAAGGGGTGGTTCGGGATTTTTGACATCGGACCTCATTTTTAGGTCAGCCTGGTTGCTATTCATCAGTGGAGACATTTTTTTTTTTAAATTATCCAGTCCTTATGTTTGGATAGTTGGCCGATGCTAGGCTAGCGCGAGTCAATGGGTATATGTTAGCCAGCCATTAAAAACCGTTTTACCCACTCCACAGTGCACCAAACGCAAATCAATTATAACACTAGACTATCGATGCAAATGTCCGTTGATAGAATAATGTTAGAAATCAAACTTACCTTTCATCTCAATGATCCTAAAGGAACTAGTTTCTCAGCCGCTGCGGAATTTTACTTTGCTCCGGTTAGTAATGCGGCAAAAAGTAAACACAGAACAGAAGCGCACTACAGTCGTTACATCCAGCTAACCGGCTCACTCGGTTGCCTAGGTAATCAATATCACTCCGCTGCTGCTGTCAACAAGGCTTATGATTTCAGGGAACAAATTATAACTAATGCAATGTGATGAAAGGTAAGTTTGATTTCTAACATTATTCTATCAACGGACATTTGCATCGATAGTCTAGTGTTATAATTGATTTGCGTTTGGTGCACTGTGGAGCGGGTAAAACGGTTTTTAATGGCTGGCTAACATATACCCATTGACTGGCGCTAGCCTAGCATCGGCTATCTATCCAAATATAAGGACTGGATAATTAAAAAAAAAAATGTCTCCACTGATGAATAACAACCAGGCTGACTTAAAAATAAGGTCCGATGTCAAAAATCCCGAACCACCCCTTTAACTTAAAAATGCAACCTATTTTAATGCTGTATGTCACTGGGGCAAAATATCAAAATATAATGAAAAATCTTACATGCATCGATCAGTTGCTACTGTATATTTCCAAAAGGCCCAAAAAGCACTAACCTAAGGGATTTTCGGCCCCTTTTTTTCACCTGAGACATATTTTGGAACCCTAAAAAATTTATTTAGTCATAAGGCAAAATCTGCAATCATTTATAATGAAATACTCACCAACAGCTGATTAATTGCCTTCGTCCTGCCGTCATGCACAAGCGACTCCCATGACAGCCATCTAAATAAGAGCCGATAAGCACAGAGCAACTGAGAGATGTTTACTCACAAACTTGTACGCAATATCTTTTTTATATGATATGCAAATATTGTAGCATATTTCCTTCATGTTATGATAGT
This sequence comes from Carassius carassius, assembly GCF_963082965.1. Classification (NCBI taxonomy): domain Eukaryota; kingdom Metazoa; phylum Chordata; class Actinopteri; order Cypriniformes; family Cyprinidae; genus Carassius; species Carassius carassius. Next base: position 10,721,372 of record NC_081763.1, read on the forward strand.
ACTATTAGCAGTACCTTGCTTCAAGCGTAGTCCACAAATTCCTTCACCCAGCAACCCAACAAGACACTGAAAATGTCCTTCAAAATGAAATATTGCTAAAACAGAACTTATTTCAGTTTGTGCAGAACCATTTCCATGTTTTGTGTTAATAGCTGTGTCAGAATGTAACGATTAAGTGTCCATCAAGATGTATATTGTAAATCTGATTGAATGTTGTCTACCTTGGCTTCCATGATTATAGTCTGACAAGCAACCATCAAAATAAACAAAAGTAAACTTAAAGCTGAAGTAGGAAACTTTTGTAAAAATGTATTTGTGAAACCTTTCATTATGTCCTGACAGTAGAATATGAGACAGATAATCTGTGAAAAAATCAAGCTCCTCTGGCTCCTCCCCTGTGGTCCTATTGCCATTTGCAGAAATTCATCCGCTCCCGGTAAGAAACAACCAATCAGAGCTGCGGTCCGTAACTTTTTTTGTGTTCAAGATTTACAAATTGTATATAATAAGCGAGTACACCATGAATCCATTTTCCAAACCGTGTTTTTAGCCTGTCCTGAATCACTAGGGTACATCTATAATAAGTGTTTATATTCGGACTATTTTAGATTGCTTCAGGGGTACCGCGGCGGAGTAACCCGGTACCTTTGTGATTCTTCATAGACATAAACAGAGAGAAGTAGCTCCGGCTACAATGTTCTTCCGCAAGACGCAAGCAGTTCTGTTTATTAACCGCTAGAGCGTCAAAAGTTACGGACTGCAGCTTTAAAATACGATAAAATAAAATACAAACATAAAAATAAAATAAGTGTACCTGACTTAACCCTAATTACACCAACTGTGTAGACAGAACACCAAGGTCTAATTTTGGAGCCGATGTCTCACTAGCAGGTTTTGAAATGTCATCATGGTTACATAATGGAATAGTTCTTCATTATAATATCCACCTTGCTTGAGATTTCCAGTAACTGTTCCTTAAGGCATCTGGTCTGGGGAAAAGGTCACAGTATTCAAGAAAAAGGTCTCAACCACAGCGTGGCATCTTGCAAAGGTTATCAGAGAATGGATGAACATTCATTTGGACAGTTTTTGGAGTTGTGTAACCTGATACAGGTTTATCAAATTACTCAAATGAACAGTTTTGGATTCTAACCAATAAAAAGTTTATATTAAGTAACCTTTTTAATCAATGTGGGTATTATTTTATAGAGTAAATCAATTTACAACGCAACCATCTGTCGTGTGCAATGTGTGGAGCTTAAAGTATTTTTACATGATTAAAATGAACAATGAAAGGTTTGGGCCCAAAAACAAAAGTCAAATAAACAAACAGTAACTAAAGCTCTAAACAAACACAACTGACCTCTTACGAAGAAGCAACGGGGACTTATATATTGGCTGATCAGACCAATTTTAACACACGGGGAAGACTAACAACACTACTACATAAGCTACAAATAACAGCAAAATCTACATAAAACTTATTCCAAAAGGAATAAACATTTAATTAACCTGAATTCAACAAAAGTACTCAATATAGTATAAATCCAAACCCCAGAATATCTAAGCAGAGAATGAGCTATCCCCCCAGGACATAAACAATGGTAGTGTCCAATTAGGCCACCTCCCCTATAAAACTGCTCCTGCTCCAAACGCCAGCCAACTTCCTGGATCTCTCCCGGGTGTGGAATCCAACACTGGTAAGCTCAGAAACAAATAGTTATACAAACAGAATGACAATCCAAAAGTAACTAATGGTGCGCACTCCCAAAACTATACTTCTGTATGGTCTAAATAATAACTAAATAAAGTACAATGTATATGAAATGACCTTTGTGTCCTGCGAGTTATTTGTAACTAAATAAATGTTTGTAACAAATGTGTATGAAAAATGTATATAAACTAATCCTAAAGAAAAACAGCATAAACTAGAAGTACATGAGGTTACTGTTCTTAAACTGGTTGTGAGGCCATGGATGTGGCCTTCACAGGCATCAAATGGCAACATCTTCATACCAGTCTACATGCACAACTGTTGATAGTAACACAACCACATTCTCAATAACAGGATAGCACAAAATGTAAAACTTCTTTGAACTGCTCCATTTTCCCAGAGAGCGAAATGTGCTCATCTCAAAGCCACTAAGATCCATGTGAGACCACCACCATGCCGCACATCAAACATCAACGCAAAGAGCCTGAGGCACAAACTTTTCAAAGCACACATGCACCCTGTGTCTACCACTAAACAAGAGCCCAGAGGACTTTGATGAACCACATGACTGCTTCACCCAAGCCAGAAAAGCATGGATCTTTAGATGTTAAAAAAGGAATATCTTTTTCAGATACTCGCATATTCTGGTTAATAATTGTTTATCGCGCCAACAACACCAGAAAAAGCAGAAAGAGACTCTGTTTGAGCTGAGTTTGAACTGAATCTTTCAACTCCCCTCTGAAGTCCAAAAGTGATGATAAAAGCTTGTTGTGTCCTGTTAAGAGCCCTATAAAGGCACATCCATCCGTCTTCACACTGGGAGATGTGACACAAGTCAACAGTGGCATGTGCCAGTCTCATCTGCATGTGAGTGAACAGAAAGGATCTTTATCAGGTCATACATGTCTATGTGTGATTATCTTTACCCATACGCCAATGATCATAATTATGTCATTCTGTGCATTTCAGAATGCACAGAATGCATTCTGAAATGCATTTCAGAATGCACAGAATGCACCCCCCCCCCCCTTGAGATTACTTGAAAAAGGGTTAACAGTTCACTCAAAAATAAAAATGTGTTTACTGACCCTATTGTTTCTTTTGAAAACTCTAAAAAAATATATATATTTTGAAGAACATTAGAATCCAAACAACATTGGACCTATACTGATATTTTTCTAAACATCTTTGTTTGTGCGCAGTAGAAGAAAGTCATGTAGGTTTGGAACAACAACAGGCTGAGTAAATGATCACAGAATTTAGATTATTGGGTAAAGAAGTTGAGAGGACTTGTTGGGATGAAATAACTGTATTTGAGAACACTTCATTTGAGTTGACAAGATGAGATGACAAGAACGAGACAAATGATGCTTGAGAATGAGACAAGATGACTTGACTTCAGGTAATATGAGTGGACTTGAGTTGATTTGACAAAATGATATGACTTCAGGTGAGGTTGTTTTAGTTGACTTGACTTGGGCTGCAAGATGTACAATGCTCAGTTGAGGTGAGCTGGGCACAGCTAAACAGAAGTTCAAATCTGCTGAGCTGAGAAACTCAATTGAAGTCCTCAGGGAGGAGAGGTTTTGTGTTAGAATGGGAAGTCGGGATTTTTTTATGGGTCAAGTGGCGGCACAAGCTTTGGGGCCTAGAGAAAGGATGGGGGGAAAAAAAGAAAATTTATGGAGAGGGTGAAGACCGAGAGGAATGAAATAAAACCTGAAAATGTTAGCATGTTTGCACTCCCGGTTCCATCAATTTAGGTTTTTAATGGGTTTTTAATGAAATGCCTGAAATTAGGTCAAGACATTTTTGCTTTATATTCTATGACATAAACTACATCAGCAATACACAACTCGGCTTTATGGATCTTATGAAAGGCAGTTGCTAAATGGGACTGCAGAGGTTGTCAGGGACATTAAACACCACACCAAACAAGAAAACTCATCTAGTCCTATTTTACAGCCCAATATTTATACTCACAATTACACCAAGTCTAACTCAAACTTTTCAACTTGTCAATTTTATATAAAGATTAAAACAGTTGTCAAAGTTTAGTGGAGTCACATGAGAGTGGTGTAGTTCATTTGTAGCCTAACTGTAACTTTTTACTACTGGCGATTGTAGTAAAGGCTTCCAAATTAATAAAACGTGTTCATTTGTGAGTATTGTTATGATGTAAAAAAACATGTAAGATTCACCAAATTTTGTTGGTGACAGAGCGTATTTTCTGCAGTAATTCAAAAGCCGATGCAATGTCCTCTTGGGCTTTTGTCATGTTAACGTTCAGATCAGCCTACAAAATGATGCCATCCCAGCAGCACGCTATAGTGCAACATGTATAGAGTGATATTACACAGACACAGAGAATCAAACAGAGACATTTAATAAACTCTGATAAAAATCATTTCTGTTGCTGATGAGAGCAGCACTCTCTTCTCCTCAATAAACCTTTTGCACGCTCACAAACGTCCCAAAGTGTGTCGTCTGTGTGGGGGTCCGGTGGCATATAATTATATAATTAAGTCTAGTCTGATTGTTGTCTATAAGAGGGCAAATGGGCCATTTGAATCTGTATCTCAGCAATTAGGGACTTTTCAGAGTGTAGGAATGTGGTGCGCTTGGCATTTTTGAGTAAAAGGGCAGCTCTCTGCTTGAGAGTGCCAGCGCTGAGGGATGAGATCATGACTGGAGATGCCCACTCGCTGGAAACAGCGGCTCGACTTTTGCCCCCTTACTCCCTCTTTCCTAACAGCTGGGGGAATTCCAGACCTGTTAGATTATGGATTGAGGGGATTAAGGTTTTTAGGCCTAAATCAGATTTTATGCCTCTGTTGTGCTCACGTCCTCATAGCTGGAACATTTTAAACTCCACGAACCGACTCGCTTTCTTTCTTCTGCACTCTTGCTTTCTCTACCGAGGCAGGATTTGGCTGTTTTTTGATAAGCCGTGTGTGTATGAGGTGGCAGGCAGGCCGTTTGTTTTGCAAATTGCTTTGCGTATTGTTGCCCAGCAGGAGCTGTGCAAGGGATAAGAATAATCTGGAATAATGCAGGAGTGAAAGGAGATTACGGTTGAGGTGAAAGGCACGGTGGAGCTGAGGCCTGCTGCACTTTTAAAACAAAGATAGAATAAACGCACGCTTGATACAGACACACAGTGGCATTACATAAGAGCCAGCCAGACTTAATGCCCTTTAGCCAAACACACGCTTACCCCATATCTAACACCAGAGCCCTTTGACTTTACTTCTGTTATTAAATGGCTGTTCAAGTCTGTTAAAAGGTCACATATGCCATGTGTGAATTTCATGGTGGATAAGGATGGCAGTCTTTCTGGTTGGCTAGAAGGGTAAAGGAGCGGTCGCAATAGTCTTTGAGCTTAACTTCTTATCTATTGTCTTTTCAACATTCAGATTTGCTTCACCAAACTTGAATTATTAGTACCAAAAAGATAGATAGATAGATAGATAGATAGATAGATAGATAGATAGATAGATAGATAGATATAGAGTATGTCAGTGTATGTCAGTGTTTAGATGACAGCATTACTACATTTGACCCTGTTCCCAAAAAAAAATTCCAAACCAAAATAAACAGATATCCAAAGAAGGATGCTCAGATTTGAGAAAAACACTGATCATGAAAGGATTTTAAAATAGAAAAGAAAAAGAAACAGATTCTCAGGACAATATGCCTTTAAGTTCCCTTCATTTGACCCCTCTTGTCCCTCTCTCTCTCTCTCTCTCTTTTTTTGTTGTTTTTCCCCACCCATTGAGAGCAATGTGTATGTGAAAGAATGTCATCTTGAGACACACAGACTGCTCTCTACTGCCGTTTCCCATCTGAAAATCATGTCCGACTGTGTTGTCCAAATTCACAGGCTTACTGGACTGATTTGCTGAATGCCACATGCTGGGCAGTTGTCATATGTAAGTCTATGAGTAAGACGTACTTCTCATTTTCACATTTAACCTAAATTACTTAAACACTATTTTAATGTGGCTTTATAAAGACTTTCTAAATCACAATTTACATTTACCTGCGAGATGAACTTTTTTGCACACAAGTCAAGCAAAAAAAAACTCCGACCCAGTGCTCCCTCTAGTGTTCGTTTTACGTAAAAGCACTTTCATTAGGCGTTTCTGTCACGCGTAATTGTTTTGTAGTAATTTTTTGTTTATTACTTTTGCAAATTGCAAATTGAATTATGTGTAGTACTTCTGAAAAGAATTATAATAAACATAAATAAAGAAAAATTAAAAAGAGAGCGCTGCAGTGACGGCTTCAATGGCGTATTTACTCTGAATGAATAATAAAAGCATATGCATATAACAGACGCTCAGCACATTACAGTCTCAACACATGTATCACTCTTTCCCAGTAATGACTGAATGTAAACATGAATGATTTCAAACACTTTCCATTACAATAGAAGAAATAAGACAATACAATCAACAGGTTATTTCACAAACTCTCTATACAGTTCACCTGCTCTAGTCTAAAAAAGGCATGTGTCAACTGACACGGTGACATTCAAATCACATGCTTTTCTAGAAACAGGTTTAAGATATTCAGAATGCACACATCAGGGGCGTGCGATGACGTCATGACGCAGGTACGCCAAGCGAAAATAAATCAATATGCGAATAACACCTTTTAAGCACAAATAAGAATTTAAACACTTTTTAGCAATATTAGAAAAATAACAATTTTATCAAATGGAGTCAAAAAAAATGTACCACATAAACATAACTTGTATTCAATATTCAATATATCACATAAGCATTTGAATATATGCAATCTCTTGCTACAAACAAACCTCAGACGTTCAGCTGAGGAGAGTTATTCCATTTGTAAATGATATAGCCTGGCCTGCATACTCACTCAGACAAACTCAGACTATCTACACCAGATGAACGTGAGTCATGTGTGTACAGTCGACCTATATGTAGACCTACCCCTTTTTAACATTGTGCTGATTGTCTTTTGTCTTCCGGTTTGTATTTCCACAGCATAAGGTAAGGTTTTACAAATTTATGAATGAACCGTTGGTTTTAAAAGCGTCCTGGACTCCTGACATTTGTTATGAAATTCACTCCAAACTTTAGAATGCACATGATAATTTTCGTTAACTCCACAAGAAGTAAATCCAGGTGTGTTTAATTAGGGTTGAATCTAAACTCTGCAGGGCTTTGGCTCTCCAGGAATTGAGGCTACGTCTACATTTATCCGGATGCATTTGAAAATAGAGTTTTCGTTTTAAAACGCTCTCTGTCCACACTAGCATTTTTTGTTTTGGAAACTTTGTCACATCCACACTGAAACATCAGAAAATGTTAAATTTGCTTCAAAAAAGCTCACTGCAGATGATACACTTTGATTTTTTTTTAATGAAAAGAACCCACCATTCACTGACATGTCCAGGTCGCACACACTCAGAATTGTATGTCTGATCTAAAATGCAAGTGCTCTCATGTTTTGTCTCATGAGTAAATGTGCTTCCACCTTTGCAGGACTGTGATATGAAGAGTGTACATCTATAGCAATAGTCAGAAAGTGCATAGCACATAACATGCACAATACCAGTATAAACATGGATATCTATTGGTATAATATGCGCCACATGACTAAAATTGTGTCATCGCTTTCAAAAGCATCCCTTTTCAAAAAGCTCAGTTTTCCTTGACTAAAAACACAGTTTCAGTGTGGACGGAAGGCCAAAACGGAGAGAAAAAGATGCATCTTCAAACGTAAATGTATTAGTGTGGACTCCCCTGCTATAGACCCATTTCTAAAGATGGCTGCACACTTGTTTCTCTGGAACAACCACCTCAATCACATAGCAATACACTAAAATGAATCAGAAATGGCTTCAATCTGTCAAAATGATTCACAATTCTTAGCAGCAAGTTCCGTTAGGGCAGGTGATGCAAACATCTAGCAAAACTGAAGGCCTACTACATTTGAATTACTGAATGTTAAAGACCATTATACCATCGTATTTATTTACTTTAACGTTCACTTTGTAGACTGTTACTTGGCAATTGTTAAGTCAAATTTATTAATAATCAACAGTTTTTTTATAATAGTCAGATAAAATTAAATATTTATAACTTAACATATTTAATTACACTATGCAAACAAAGTTTTTAACACTACAAATCAGACCAAAGAGATCCAGGCTGAGGTATAGTTGTTTGTTCATGAAAATATTCTACTGGAAAACTAAACTGATAAAACATTATACAATATTTTATACATTTTTTTTAATTATAAACTACAATTTAACATTGTGAAAACGTCATGTTAACACCATGCTCTTGAATTCAGGCTAGCATTTCAGCAACATATAATTTATATGGTAAAATGTGGATTTTAGCAGTGGTTTATCTTATGTGTGTTTTTGTGCATTTAGCGGAGTTGTGCAGGTTATAGGTCATTTTGTCCACACTAAATGTTTGTTCAACTTGTATGTATCTGTCCGAGTACCACACAGCCACAACTTGCCAGCTGCTCCTCAGTGAATCTCCTGTATCGTCCACACACAATAATCATCACTGGCACTTTTCCTTTCCTTGTACTGTACAGTGAGCTTGTGGCAGTCAATGTGTCTGAACTCTGCTGCAAAAATTGCAAAGAGTGCAAAAAAACACATGACCAGAATCCACTCACATATGGCAGCTTCAGAGCGAAAACCTGTGGTATAGAGAACAAAAACTGAGAAGACAGAAGGTTAAGGACAACAAAATTACCACATAATAATAGGAAGTGAAAATGCATTAACGTCATAACTCGTATCCGTTTTTATGAAATTTGATCATCTGTTGGAGCTGAAGGATACTGCAGATGACCAAAAAAGTACACTGGCAACAGAGGATGACGCGCACTGACACCACCCACTTGCGGTCATGTGAGAGCGGTCTGTAGTACGAAAGCCACACCTGGACCCAGAAATAAGCCAATCCCATGAAGAAGGTTAAGAGCACTCCGAGCAGATGAGCCCCCATCACTATGGATTGCTAATAATGCAAAAGCAACCACAAATAAGCACATCACAATTTGCAAGTTAACAAGTCACTTCCATTTGTTTGTAGTCTATATACTGTACCTGGAAGTTTCCTATAATAGAAATCCCAATGCTAGAGATGAAGCCAAACACCAAACTGGCTGTGTTTAAATGGGACCCAGAACCCAAATCACGGACCTGCTGAAATCTAATTGTGACAATCCACATAGCTACGGAAAGAGAAAGAGGTACAGTACAGGGGACCGAATTAAGATATTAAGTGAAAGTGACATGACATACAGCCAAGTATGGTGACCCATGGAATTTGTGCTCTGTATTTAACACATACAGCAGTGAACACACACACACACCCAGAGTAGTGGGCAGCCATTTTTTTACACCCGGGGAGCAGTTGGGGGTTTGGTGCCTTGCTCAAGGGCACCTCAGTCGTGGTGTTGAGGGTGGAGAGAGCGCTGTACAGTACATTCAGTCACCCCAACTAAAATCCCTGCCGGCATGAGACTCAAACTCACAACCTTTGGATTACGAGTCAGTCATTAGGCCACGACTTCCCCCTGATTTCAGACTTAAGATAAGAGGACTCACCCAACACACTGCATATGTTGCAGATCTGAGAAAACAGGCAGCTCTGGGGGTTGTATGAGCCACATGTGCTGGAGGAAACAATATTCATGGACTTTCAATGTCATATTTTCAAATTCACATCCATTTATGCATTTCTGGCTCTGGAATGTCTTACAAACACACAGGTGCTTTTGTTAAAATCATCAGTAAACACTTCTTGAGGAAGCATAGATCCACTGATATCAGCAAGCTGTTACTTTACATTTTTTAATCAGGGAATTTTAGATAGTGTCCAATTATGATGTGCTCTGTTGGGAGGCATCTAGGGGTGTTCTTTTTATTTTTTTTAATTGAGAACAATTCATTCTGTATAAAAATGAGATTCAATTTGATTCAGTTTTGGTTCATGATTATGGATAGGACAGAATTATGTAATGCATAAATACCTGATGAAAGGGAATTCTTCATTTATATTAACAGTGTTATTGGACACTGCTATGGCAAACCTGCACACAAACAAATGCAGAAAGAGTTAACTAAATAAAAACCAAATAATATATGAAAAAGAGTAAGAGAAACGTGAAGTAATACTCACACAGCCCACATCCCAATAATCCCAAACATTGCCATTGTGACAGGAAGTAATGCCCACGCCCACATGATGGACCAATCAGATCACCTGTAGAAAGACCAAGTGTCTCTTTACATATAAACGCACAGTAATTAACAAGTATGAATTTGGCTGTAACCTAACAAACATGTCAGTGACCGAACAGTACCCTATAAAGTCTTCACAGGATATTCAACAATCTTAAGTGAGCCAGTTTGAGATGCAATAAGGCATAGAAAAGTGTCAAGACACAGAGCTTAAGACATATAAAAATTATTTGGTTCATTAATAATAATTAATACTTCAAATAACACTTTTTAGATTTTTTATTTATTATATATTGTATACATTTATTTATGAAGCAATTGTATATTAGGAACCTAAATTAATCAGAACTCAAGTCTAGATAAACAGAGTTTGAGGGAGTGTCTCGTTTTTCTCCACACACCTGTCCTGTTTATAACTGCAAGGAGTGAAATTATTCACTTATGAAATTAACTCCTCATAAATCCAAAACTCTCGCAATGCAAAGGCCATGGCACAAAACAATGGGCTTTGATCTCCTCGTGAAGCCAAACACTCAGGAACTCTCGCGATGATTTGATTAGATAGGAAGATCTGGAAGAAAGACCATTTGCTCTTCGGTCCCTTCACCCATCCTTCCCCCCTGGGCACATGGTCCAGGTCACTAAAGGTTGACAGAGAGAGAAATGCCAAGAAGTTGCTATGCAACTATATCTTCAGGATTCATGATCGTAAACTTTTCATGTTTAGTGTCATTTTAAGGTCTTTGTGCGATTGGTAAATTGGCCTCTTTTTCATTTTCAGTACTCACTTGTCTTATAAGAAAGATTGAAACTTTTGTAGAATTGTGTTCTGCTGAGGAGGGGGTGTGCTCCCCTTTAGGCGTCTGTTAGAATCTTTATCTGTCTCCACCCAGGTGCGACCCTTGATCATGAACCTAACAACTAAAAGGTATTTTATGTTTGTACAACTGATTTGAAGATTTCTTTGTTGTCTGGTCTGAGTATATAAGGGAAGTGACAAAACACTTGGCGATTCTGTAGCCAGAAAGCCCGTAGTATGAAGGAAGCCCACACACTCTATACTATGCATTTCCCTGAAATCAGGTATGCAACCTTTACTCTTAGATTTATCTTTGAGAATTTGATGTCTTCTATTGATTTGATATCTTTGAATTGACTATGTAACTGCCATAATGCATATTTACCTGACAGTTAATAAATTGTTACATTTGACTCATTATTCTGATCTCTTCTGAAACCTTTTTTCAAGTAGATTAATGTGGTAGTGGTATTTCCACAAATGTGCATTCAGGACAGATCATACTGAAGCGCACCAATGGATGTATCATGGGGACACCATTAGGGATCTTCTGATTTCTGACTGTCACTGGCTTAACACGATGTAGCTCTCATGGTTAGAGAAATGCAGTTTTTGTGATGAGCATGTAGGGTGTAGCTCAAGGTATTATAACCACTCTGCATCATCTGAGTAAGTTCAGAACTGATGAGTTTTGTGTCCGTGGGTTCACTACTGGCCGAGGGCAATTCCTTCGACCAGGCCGCTGGATTCTGCTTTTTGGGCTGGCGAGTGGTTTCTTACAATGGTGTTGAAAATCAGCATGTATCTTATTCTTTGATAAAGATTCTTACTTTTCTTTCTTTTAAAACCAAATTCCCTTTCAGTGTTCTACAAGCTGTACATCTGCCAGTTTTACTTCAGATTGGTATGCAGATATTGAGACTTCGGTTTACTGCTTCACTGGGAATTAATATTACTGTCCATTTCCCATGTATTATTTTCTCAGGCCAGCAGAATAGAGTGACATTATTCGTTCCATTACTCTTGTGGAAATGTTCCTACCACTAACGGACAGATGTTTTAAATCCTGTAAAACTGTTTTCATGATAGTTATTATAAAATCATTTAAATTCAGCACACAAATGCAAAGGGTTTTGACTAAGACTAGACACCAACGGAGTAGACACCAGCACTGAGATGTCAAACCCACAACCACTTCTGCATGTCATAAGATCCTATCATTCATTTTGGACTCTCCAGAGCAGGGGTTTTCAACCTGTGGGGCCCAGCACCTGTCAAGGGGGGCACGAGCATGAGTTAATTCAGAAACGTTCCCATGAGGATTTATGAATATGAGTTAGCAAATCTTTAGCCATCTGCTAGGGGGCAAACTGACTCCCACTGTTAGTCAACAGTTAGAGCAGAGTATCGAGTAACAGTCACGCTTATTGACAGTGTATGAAGATTTACGGTTGACTGTGTCAGAAATCCAACCACGCATTGGCATGTTCATCTCAGAAACATGCTCAGCCATCACATTGAATCAGGTAAACTGGTTATATATTTATGTTTCAGTATAACTGCAAGCTATACCAGGGGCGGTTCTAAACCATTTTTAGGTTGGTTTCACCCCCCTATCTGTCACCTTAGCCCCCCCAAATCTATCTTAATAATCAGGCCAGTGCTGCTTCCTCAAGAAATGTTTTTGTCAGTTTAAACATTAAAGTAATTTTAAGCCCAAGACATCTCAATGTGGTACTCACTTGCTGTCATAAACTCGCGCACTATGCGCACCACGCATACATCTGAAGTGCACAAACAGAAAGCCTTCTCAGACAGCAGGTGAATGCCAGTGGTTGTCTTGACAAGTATCCTTGAAAGCACAGGATTTCCAGGCAGGATTTTGAGCCCGTAAGTCACAATTTCAAACCACGACTCACGACTTTGTAGCATTCCAGTCAAATAACGCCAAACTGCCTGAGCGCAAGGATTTGGGGTAGCTAGATTATTAATTTGATTGCAACATTATATTGTTCTAAAGTCTATTTCTCACCATGTACCACTTGCATAAACACATCTGCAGAAGCCATTGTGCCATTGTTGTTTCCCCGGTTATGTGACGTCAGAGCACAGAACTGGGAGTACATCGATCTAGTATGAGTTCACAGGTGGGAAGTCACCGATCTGACTGCTGTTTCAGTGCACTTTCAAGGGTAGAAGGTGGGAAAAACATGGGCTACCTGGAATGCGTCATAAGTAAACGTAAACAGTAAAGTAAATAACAAATGTAGCCTACATCAGTATAACAGATCTGTGCATTTCTTATGTAAATAATGTTAATCAAAAAGGGACTTTTGCTTTTATGTAAATGTTAATAAGTAATTTGATGTGAATACGGCAATGGGGGGTTGGTTATTGGGCATTTCGCGAGTGAAATTAGACAAACTTGAGGGAGGCATGTCCTAAAAAAGGGGGGGGGGGACATGTCCTTTTATCTTTAAAACGGTCCAGATTGTTAAATCCTTGAAAACTGCTAGACTTTTAGTTTTGACTGTTCAAGTTCTGTATTATGTTCTACAGTATGAACTCAACAGGAGGCTTTCTTAAGTTGTGTGTAAAAGAGCGACACAGAAGGCAACGTTAAGCATATTGTTGTTGTTGTTATTTATTACATTGTTTTAGATTGTCAGATTATAATTCAGTATGTTTCAATGAATGACAAAGTTTTGAGTGTCATGGTGTGTGCATGATCGAGTGTAAAATACCTGCTAATTACGTTGCTTTTTCCTATCACTTAAATTGGCCACTTTTTCCATTTATCAATTGGTCAATTGGATTAATCAATTAATCAATTGGATTATCGTTGTTTCAAGGGAATCGGTTAATTTCTTGATTAACGTTTTGACTGTCTGCTTTCATATTTTATTAATGTTCAGTAGCCTAATTCTCTTCAATGTAGGCTATTTTCCCCGATTCCGGATTCTAAAGGGACGTGGTGTCATTACCCAAAATCTCCAGTCTTGCCTACAGTGTCGCAAGTAAAGAGCTAGCTCACTACGAGAGCTATTCATCTCGAAGTCACACACACCCTAGATACTGATTCCTTTGTCAAATCATTACAGCAAATCATTGCCAGGAGAGGCCCATCTGAAATACGGTCAGATAACGGGGAAACAATATGCCATGGTTAGGATTAGAGGTTAGAGGTTTTTCTGTTAATGATGACTGCGTGGATGGCTCAGAGGAATAAGTGCGGACCTCAGTGCCAGTGCCCCACCAACGGAAATTGAAAAACACAATATTCTCCACTCCATTTAATGAATAAAAAAATCGACTGCAGCTTTCAGACAAGACTTTCTTCTCGTTTTAAAAGTTAATTTGAGTTGGTTTCTTTTGAGTTATTTTAATGACAAATGTCCAGATCGCATATTGCCTATGTGAGAGCGTCCACTGGCAAAAACGTACATAAAACTGGGGCATTTGCCAACTAAACATGTATGTACATAAAATAGAAGTAGTAGTCTTAAAGTGCCCCTATGCCATTTTTAAGGTTGCTAATATTGTTTTTTGTGTCTTCTTAAACATGTTTACATGCATGCTAGGTCAAAAAACATGTTAGTTTTCTCAGAAAATAGATCTAATTTGACTTAATTTCTAAATGATTCATATACGACTCATGTGAAGTAGTTCAAAGAATCAGTCTCTTTAAACCCCTCCTTTCCGTGAGCCCTCACTGCTGTGATTGGTCAGATGGCACAGTCCTTTGTGATTGGTCCAGAGCTGTGAGTGATTGGCTCTGGGTTGGTATACCAAGTACAGCGCGTGTCAGAACAATATCAATAACTTTATTTATTGTTGGCTTCACAACTTTGCAGATTGTTTATGTTTACATACAGCTACATTGCATGAAAGGTAATAGTCAAAAAGGCATAATAGGGGCACTTTAATGTATCTGCTTCACACGTCAACAATATATTATGAAAATAAAAAAAGCAGGTTGTTTTTTGCGATCAGATCAACTGGTAAACTCCTGAAAAGTTTGAGGATCCAGTAAGCAAATGCATTCAAACAGTAAGTTCGAAATAATGCAGAGAAAACATTGGCGATTTCATCAGAGATAATAGTGCTTACGTACAGACGTCAGTCAAAAAAAAAAATAATAATTCAATGTTATTTGGCTTTAAAACAACAGTGTTTTATACTGCTTGCTGGCCAAATGTGTTTTAGATAGATACAGGCTCTTTTTTAAGTGCCATATCTGTCACACGTGCTTAGCAACTCACAATTATTTGTTGTAGCCTACCATAAATGTAACAAAAAAGTTTTTAAAAAAGTTCATGTAATGACCTGTGTAATGACCTCTCTCTCTCTCTCTCTCAAAATGGCCATATTTGAGAAAAAAAATGAGTAGTTTGCATCACTGGATACAGCTGTCGGTGATTTAACATTTCTATTGTAAACGTATCGTTAAAAGTTGACTAATATTAAATGATTTGCAGCTTCATCTTACCTCGCTCTGACGCTTCACTCTCTGCTTCTGTGAACAGTAAACCCTGCCTACTTTGAATTGACTGTCCAAAAGTGCCTAATATGTGCAGTGGTCATAGCGGCCTTAGACTAGCGGAAGTTAATTCTCACACTTTAAAGTGTCATAAACCAACCCCCCACCCCCTTGCTGCAGCAGTGTTTTTTCACACCTCCGATATGAAGAGGGTTCCAAAAAGGGACGTGGTCAACTGTGAAAAGATGGGAGGGTAGAGTTCGGAAAGAGGGCGTTTCACTGCATAAAGACAGCTAATTTGCATACCAGCAGACAGCAGGTGACAGGGGCATAAATTTTGTCTAACATTTGGGAGGGACAATAAACAAAATTTCTCAAGAGCAATTTTTGAAGGGGACACAGATAATCCAGCAAAAATTTTACTTGTAAGGATATGTATACACAGAGGAAAGCCGTACTACTATTAGTGCAGAAAGAGACATAAGACAACTTCAAGCTGACAGCGCTCTGTGTCCGTTGTAGACATTACTATCGGTCACAGTAAAGTGAAAGTGATGTGACATATAGTCAAGTATGGTGACCCATACTTGGAATTCATGCTCTGCATTTAACCCATCCAAAGTGCACACACACACACACACCGTGAACACACACCCTGAGCAGTGGGCAGCCATTTATGCTGCGGCACCCGGGGAGCAGTTGGGGGTTTGGTGCCTTGCTCAAAATTCGTGGTGTTGAGGGTGGAGAGAGCGCTGTACATTCACTCCCCCAACTACAATCCCTACCGGCACGAGACTCAAACTCACAACCTTTGGATTACGAGTCAGAATTGCGAATATCTAACCATTAGGCCATGACTTCCCAGCAGTGTTGCCAAGTCCAAGTCCGCGGTTTTCCAGTGGAATTGGGCTACTTTTTCATTGTTGCTGGAGGATAGTTTGGTATGCAGGAGCTAAACCATTTAGGGCCTTAAAGGCAAGTAATAATAATTTGTAACTGATACGGAACTTAATATGTAGCCAGTGCAGAGACTGTAGAATTGGGGTAATATGATCATATTTTCTTGACCTGGTAAGGACTCTAGCTGCGGCATTTTGGACTACCTGTAGCTTGTTTATTGAAGATGCAGGACAATCACCTAGAAGTGCATTACAATAGTCCAGTCTAGAGGTCATAAATGCATGAACTAGCTTATCTGCATCAGAAACAGAATCAGATAACATGTTTCGTAGGTTGGCAATGTTTCTAAGATAGAAGAGCACAGTTTTTGTAACATGAGAAATATGATTTTCAAAAGACAAGTTGCTGTCTAATATAAAACCAATATTGTTGACTGTAGAGGAAGTAACAGTACATCCGTCTAGTTGCAAATTGTAACCTACAAGATGTGTACTGTTTTTTGGTCCAATAATTAATATCTCTGTCTTATCTGAAATTAATAGGAGAAAATTATTGGTCATCCAATCTTTTACATTTCTAACACACTCTGTTAGCTTAGATAATTTAGAAGTTGAATCTGGTCTAGTTGAGATATATAGCTGAGTGTCATCAGCATAACAGTGGAAGCTAATTCTGTATTTTCTTATAATATTACCAAGGGGCAACATGTATATTGAAAATAGAAGGGGACCTAGGATGGATCCTTGTGGCACTCCATATTTTACTGGTGATAAATGAGATGCCTCACCATTTAAATAAACAAAATGGTAGCGATCGGACAGGTAGGATCTAAACCATCTTAGAGCCTGCCCTTGAATACCTGTATAGTTTTGTAATCGATCTATGAGTATGTCATGATCTATGGTGTCGAACGCAGCACTAAGATCAAGTAAAACTAGCAATGAGATGCAGCCTTGATCTGATGCAAGAAGCAGGTCATTTGTAAGGGAGGAGGAGACTAAAAATCTTTCTAAACTTAAAACGCATTTTTACCCCGTTTGTGTTGTTTTACTACTTATGCTGGGTACAAACCAAAAGATTTTTTACATCTTATAAGATTTTCAAAATGTGATCGACCACAAACATGAGAATGAAAAATCCTAGATTTAACCATTCTGCTCCTATAGTGTGTGTGGTGTGCCATGATGTGACAAAGACAGCACACCACACACGAACAGATTTTCAACAGAGTCTCGACTGTGAAGTGTGAACACAGGAAACCTTGCAAAATCTTGCGAGACTTCAGAATAAGCATGGTGGACAATATGCAGGAATAAATTGCAATGATAGTGTTTGGGATGATTTTCACAGTAAATTCACGGTAAAAAAAAAAAAAAAACAGGTTTGGGTGAAGTCGTGGAGATGGCGGGGACATGGTCTGTACAAGTTACAGAGTGAGCTAGAGGTGAGCAATGGTCACAAAATCACACAGATATGTTTTTTTATACAACCCGAATTCCGGAAAAGTTGGGACGTTTTTTAAATTTTAATAAAATGAAAACTAAAGGAATTTCAAATCACATGAGCCAATATTTTATTCACAATAGAGAAACTTTTAACACAACTGAGAAATTTTACACTTTTATCCACTTAATTAGCTCATTTAAAATTTAATGCCTGCTACAGGTCTCAAAAAAGTTGGCACGGGGGCAACAAATGGCTAAAAAAGCAAGCAGTTTTGAAAAAATTCAGCTGGGAGAACATCTAGTGATTAAGTTAATTGATATCAGGTCTGTAACATGATTAGCTATAAAAGCTTTGTCTTAGAGAAGCAGAGTCTCTCAGAAGTAAAGCTGGGCAGAGGCTCTCCAATCTGTGAAAGACTGCGTAAAAAAATTGTGGAAAACTTTAAAAACAATGTTCCTCAACGTCAAATTGCAAAGGCTTTGCAAATCTCATCATCTACAGTGCATAACATCATCAAAAGATTCAGAGAAACTGGAGAAATCTCTGTGCGTAAGGGACAAGGCCGGAGACCTTTATTGGATGCCCGTGGTCTTCGGGCTCTCAGACGACACTGCATCACTCATCGGCATGATTGTGTCAATGACATTACTAAATGGGCCCAGGAATACTTTCAGAAACCACTGTCGGTAAACACAATCCGCCGTGCCATCAGCAGATGCCAACTAAAGCTCTATGATGCAAAAAGGAAGCCATATGTGAACATGGTCCAGAAGCCCCCGCCGTCGTGGCCTGTGGGCCAAGGCTCATTTAAAATGGACTATTTCAAAGTGGAATAGTGTTTTATGGTCAGACGAGTCCAAATTTGACATTCTTGTTGGAAATCACGGACGCCGTGTCCTCCGGGCTAAAGAGGAGGGAGACCTTCCAGCATGTTATCAGCGTTCAGTTCAAAAGCCAGCATCTCTGATGGTATGGGGGTGCATAAGTGCATACGGTATGGGCAGCTTGCATGTTTTGGAAGGCTCTGTGAATGCTGAAAGGTATATAAAGGTTTTAGAGCAACATATGCTTCCCTCCAAACAACGTCTATTTCAGGGAAGGCCTTGTTTATTTCAGCAGGACAATGCAAAACCACATACTGCAGCTATAACAACAGCATGGCTTCGTCGTAGAAGAGTCCGGGTGCTAACCTGGCCTGCCTGCAGTCCAGATCTTTCACCTATAGAAAACATTTGGCGCATCATTAAACGAAAAATACGTCAAAGATGACCACGAACTCTTCAGCAGCTGGAAATCTATATAAGGCAAGAATGGGACCAAATTCCAACAGCAAAACTCCAGCAACTCATAGCCTCAATGCCCAGACATCTTCAAACTGTTTTGAAAAGAAAAGGAGATGCTACACCATGGTAAACATGCCCCGTCCCAACTATTTTGAGACCTGTAGCAGAAATCAAAATTGAAATGAGCTCGTTTTGTGCATAAAATTGTAAACTTTCTCAGTTTAAACATTTGCTATGTTATCTATGTTCTATTGTGAATAAAATATTGGCTCATGTGATTTGAAAGTCTTTTAGTTTTCATTTTATTCAAATTTAAAAAACGTCCCAACTTTTCCGGAATTCGGGTTGTAATTGTTGTTCTCAGTTCTCTCTTGGAAAAGAGATCTTATTCTTTTTGAAATTGCCTTATTAATCATATTTATCAGATCTTGCAACACTCTTTAAGAATGTGATCATTCAATTTCTGATTGGATATTGTTTAGTTTCACGTGATAATCTCCAGAGCGTGCGCGTGTTTGTCCTCCAGGTTCCCCGCACACATCAGGATTTCCTATCATAAATATTAAACATGTTGAACATTTACAATTCGCGATCGGGGCAGCTCCGACGTTCTTCCAATCAGGTTCGGACACTCTTAACACACCTCACACCAAGGGAAAATCTGATAAGATAATCTGTAGAACCGTCAAGATAATCGGGACATAGCTAGTATCGTCGGAAGGAGGAAATCAGCCCAAAATCAGCCTGATTATCTTTTGGTGTGTACCCAGCATTACACAATTCTTTAAAGTATAAAACATTATTATTTAAAATACATAGCATGGTTTTTAATCATTCTTTTAGTGGGGACAACCCTCATATGGGTGGGGTCCTGTCCAGCAGTTACAGCAGTTCTGAGAGCTGTCTGCAAAGTGGAGGACTTCTTCCCTCCAGAATCCTCTGAATCGCACTCTGATCATACTGACAACAGTGCAGGTCCAGCGCCTTATCAAACACATATCGAAGTCGTCTCGCACTGGTACAGTGGTGTGAAAAATTGTTGAGCACCTTAATGATTTCTTATTTTTTTGCACGTTTGTTTCAGATCATCAAACAGCACAAGTAAACACAACATGCAGTTTTTAAATGAAGGTTTATAAGGGAAAACAAAATCCAAAACTACATGGCCTTGTGTGAAAAAGTGTTTGCCCCCTAAACCAAATAACTGGTTGGGCCACCCTTAGCAGCAAAAACTGCAATCAAGCGTTTGCGATAACTTACAATGAGTCTGTTACAGCGCTGAGGAGGAATTTTGGTCCACTCATCTATGCAGAATTGTTGTAATTCAGACACATTGGAGGGTTTTCGAGCATTAACAGCCTTTTTAAGGTCATGCCACAGCATCTCAACAGGATTCAGGTCAGGACTTTGACACTCCAAAGTCTTCATTTTGCTTTTCCTCAGCCATTCAGAGGTGTGCTTGCTGGTGTGTTTTGGATCATTGTCCTGCTGCATAACCCAAGTTTGCTTCAGTTTGTGGTCACGATCAGACGGACGGCCATTCTCCTTCAGGATTTTTGGTAAACAGCAGAATTAATGGTTCCATTTATCACAGCAAGTCTTCCAGATCCTGAAGCAGCAAAACAGCCCCAGAACATCACACTACCACCACCACCATATTTTACTGCTGGAATGATGTTCTTTTTTTTAAATGCAGTGTTACTTTTACACCAGACGTAATGGGACACACCTTCAAAAAATATAGACTTTTGTCTCGTCAGTCCACAGAGTATTTTCCCAAAAGTCTTGGGGATCATCAAGATGTTTTCTGGCAAAACTGAGACGAGTCTTTATGCTCCTTTTGCTCAGCAGTGATTTTCGTCTTGGAACGCTGCCATGCAGACCATTTTTGCCCAGTCTCTTTCTAATGGTGAAGTCATGAACCTTAACTGAGGCAAGTGAAGCCTGCAGTTCTTTGGGTGTTGTTGTGGGGTCTTTAGACCTCTTGGATGAGTCGTCACTGTGCTCTTGGGGTAATTTTGGTCGGATGGCCACTCCTAGGAAGGTTCTCCACTTCCATGTTTTTACCATTTGTCAATAATGGCTCCACTGTGAATCTAAATCTTCCGTTGCAAAGTATTATTATAAATGCTTATGTTGTAATTTTATAACAGGTGTTTGTGTGGTAACTGCTCCAGACTCAGCTCTGGGGAGAATTTATGTTGTAGCCTGTAAGTAATAATCTGTTCTTTCTTTCAAACAGGCGATGCACAGATGTGGAAAGGTGAATGGCATTGGCTGTATAACAGATCGCCCAGGTTTTGAGCCTGTCATTCTTAACCAATACATCCTGCAGTGTATGGCATGTATCGCCAGTTGTTTGGGGAGATGAGACACCCTGTCCTCATCAGGTCAGTTTTGTTTAACACTATTAAAAATAACTGCATTGTTACATGTCTTTAGGTTATCAAAATGCATGACTTTTAACAGGGTATGATTCTACTGTACAATGTATTGATTATAAACAATGGAATTTTCAGTATTCACAATACTAATCAGTATATGAATGCAAACTCACTTAAATGTCTTTCACAGTACTTACAGACACCTGGCATACAGAAATTTTGTCAGATGGTGCTGGGGGTACCTGGGCAGACACATCCGAGTGGTGATACCCTACTGTGCAGTTCCCAGACTAAACTGAAAACTATACTGGTTTCTTAGCCCTCCCCTTGAGTAATATAAAATGTTTTGATTGTTTGTAAAACTGTGTGACTGTTTGGACTGTATTTGTGTCGTCTTGTAACAAGTTTATAAAATTTTACAAACATAATTTGTCCACTTACTGGCCTGAGGGCTTTCAATGTTATTTATTATATTTATGAATGGTAACACTTTACAAAAACGTTTAATTAGTTAACATTAGTTAACTAAAGAATAAACAAAACATTTGTTACCGTATATAATAATCTTTAAAATTTGTGAATTAATATACAGTCAGTTGTTGGTGCTAGTTCAGTATCTCATTTTAACAAACACATCTTTTGATTTTACAAATGTATTAGTAAATGTTTAATTAGTAAATTAATTTATATTAGTAAGTGGTGCAGAAGTATTGTTAATTCATGTTAACTAAAGTAGTTAAGTAAAGTTAACAAATGAAACCTTATTGTAAAGCACTACAAAAAATTTGAGCAACCTTTAAAGAATATAACTCTGAGGCCATATCACCATTCTGTTCAGTAACTAGTACATAAGCTAACATTAATTATCATTTAATAATAGTACATTAAGCTAAAAAATATAGTTCATCGGACATCTTGTATCAAAAGCAAAGACATCTTTATGCAACGCTACATTTAAAACAAACTTAATGAAGGCTCATTAAGGTACATTGTGTATACCATGCAAACATAAATGTAGCAGTACAATGTTGAAAAGGGTGATTCATCAGACATACGGGAAGTCATTACCATATTAGCTGAGTTGACTCTAAAAACAAACATTAGTACACATTAGCATTCTAACAGCCATGACAAAATGTGTGAACAGGAAAGATAATTCAGTATTTTGCAAATGTCTTGAGTTCTCTTTAGAAAATGGTAATGTAAAAAAAAAAAAAAAAAATCAGATCCAAAATCTACAGTAAAACATACATAACATTATATGAAGAATTATAGTGCATAGATTATGTGAAGAAACGCTTTTTAACATAATTTTTACATTTTTTAAAACCCTAAAATGTAATACAGATTGAGGTGGTTAACAATTGCGGGCAAATTTTGACATTTCAAAATGACCGGTAAAGGTTTCTGATTTGTGTTATAACTTATTGAGTATTGACACCACAATGTTTGATAAATGTTGCACGTTTTGTAGGCTTTGCCTGTCCAGCATCCATCTGGTTCTGTCTTTGAGTAACCCAAATAACACATGCCAATGTCAGAAGGGTTGTATTATATATGTATGTGTACAAGTGTTTACAAACCTTAAACATCGATGCTCATAGACCTGCAAGTTTTCCATCACTAACCCTTTAAATAGTTTTTGTGCAACGCATCAAATTGTAGTCACACTGAAGGCATCAAGGGCTATTTGACCAAGAAGGAGAGTGATGGGGTGCTGCGCCAGATGACCTGGCCTCCACAGTCACCGGACCTGAACCCAATCGAGATGGTTTAGGGGTGAGCTGGACCGCAGACAGAAGGCAAAAGGGCCAACAAGTGCTAAGCATCTCTCGGGGAACTCCTTCAAGACTGTTGGGAGACCATTTCAGGTGACTACCTCTTGAAGCTCATCAAGAGAATGCCAAGAGTGTGCAAAGCAGTAATCAAAGCAAAAGGTGGCTACTTTGAAGAACCTACAATATGACATATTTTCAGGTGTTTCACACTTTTTTGTTATATATATAATTCCATATATAAGTCCACATGTGTTAATTCATAGTTTTGATGCCTTCAGTGTGACTCTACAATTTTCATAGTCATATCACGAAAATAAAGAAAACTCTTTGAATGAGAAGGTGTGTCCAAACTTTTGGTCTATACTGTGTGTATATATATATATATATATATATATATATATATATATATATATATATATATATATATATATATATATATATATACACACACACACACAATGTGCTAATACCACATATATTAAAAAGGTAGTTATTCGAATACTGCAGTATTGAGTGCTATTAGTATGGTAACAATGTTTAATGAACTTTTTTTGACATTTCTGCAAAAAAAAAAAAAAAAAAAAAAAATCTGGTTTTAGCTGGTTGGTTGTTCAACTGTTGTTCTCCTGATGAGCTAAAACCAGCCTGGCCTGATAAAGAAGTGGACAAAACCCCTTAACCAGCTATGATCAGCTTTGGCTGGTTTCAGGAATAGAAAAGATTCCAGTGAGTTACATTTACCTTAAATCAGTAGTCATCTCACGCTTGTTTTCCCAAATGCTGCCATGTTGCTTTTAAAGGGGTCATATGATGCAATATCAAGTTTCCCTTTCTCTTAGGAGTGTTACAAGCTGATTGTGCATAGATGAGATCCCTGAAATTGAAAAGACTAGTCTCAAATCCAAAGAGATATTCTTTATCAAAGTTAACACTCTGCCACGCCCCCCTAAAATGGCTCATTCAAACACGCCCCCACATGTCTACATCACGATGTGGAAATATTTGCGTAATTCTGCCCAAATATTCACACAAAGAAAGAAGGCGTGGTTTCAGTAACTGCATTTAGTGTTGAATCTATCATGTCAGGGATATGCTGTGTGTATGCAGGCAAAAGCAAAAGCACTTTATTTGGTTTTCCGAAAGTAGATGCATTTTTAGGCATCTTTAAGATTACTTACATCAGAACAGCAACACATTTTATGGACAACCGTTTTGTGACTTTGCTACGACAATCTGGCACTTCTGAATCAGCTATTCAAATGCAGAGTTTTGCACAGAGTGTGTGAGAGAGAGAGAGTTAACTGTCAGTGGCTTGTGTACTGCAAACACATATGCGAGCTTCATCTCTGTGTCTGTCACACGACTCTGTTCCTCTTTCGGGCTTCTACTGATAGTAAAATTTATTTTGAAAGATGACGCACACGCCATTGTCGACAGACTGGAAATGTCCGGGTATTGTACCAGAAGCTAAAAAGGATCGTAATTGGAAGAAAATTATCGTACACGAGTAAAAACGTACAGAATACAGCTATTTATCTACTAGACCAACAACTTTTTGAGACAACCTTCAAATTACCACAATAAATAAATAACTATGGGCTCAATGAAATATGTTTTATTTTTTCCCAAATTCCTTTTTCTTTTTTTTAATTAAAATTTTCTGGATTTTCTGGAGTTTTTTCCATTTAAATGTTTCTGGACTCCTTTTTAAATAGTTAATTGGTCTAATTAAAGCAAAAGCAGGTCTAATTAAATCATGAAATCATGAAATTCTGCGTTTTAACTATTTGAAGGCACAAAAACTACTTTTTTCTGTATTGTGTATTTTAATATGTCTGGTTATCGAATGAAGGTATAAAACATTAATTTATCTTTAATGAAAATTAAACAGATTAATTTTTTTGGCAAACAAAGGGGATTTACAATCAAAATAAAAAAATTGAAGAAATATTGTCATTATTCCTTAATCATTTTAGTAGTAGTTTTGCACATTCACGGTAATACATTTCTGGCAGAAACTATATATGTTTGACTCTCAGAACAGTTCTGGGGATGTTGTTCATGTGAGAAGGCATGTTGCCAGATGTTGGGTGTGCACCAACCCATTAAGAGTGTCTGTAATGAGCCGATTTTATGGCTTTGTATGATGAGGTTGACTTTCAAAACACATTCTGAAATTTTTAAATTATCGTACATTATGGGATTTTTTTTTCATTATTATTGAACGTACATCGTGATCATACAGAGGTCAAAATTATTGTACAAATACGATAATGATCGTACATCTGGCAAAACTGAAGCTTGCGATTATGAAAAATGGGTATTTCATTTCCAATTAATGATTGAGGTGTTCGGCCAATCACAATGCACTGGGTCATTTGGCCAATCAGAGCAGACTGCGCTTTTAGAAGAAGGGACTTGAGAAAAAACTACATGTTTGAGAGAGGAGGGGCATATAGGACCTACAATAATGTACAGTATTTGAAAAATAATGTGTTTTTGAACATTAAAGCATGTCAACATATTTTGTTACACCAAATAATGATCTTTAAAAAAAGCATCATATGACCCCTTTAGGGGTAGTTAGGCCCATTACCCCTTCCCTCCCTCCCAGCCTCTCAAATATATTATGTCATTTAAGGGTTAAAAGTTACATAGTATACTTAAATTAAATCAGATTTAACCTACATTTAACACACCCATATTCAGTTACTCTACATAGTTGAATCCAAATATGTAATATTTAGATTTTTACATGTGTGTGCGAGATCAACTTGTAACTAAACCAGAGTAAATGTCAAAAATAACATCTGACATAAGAGAATTAAATGTCAAAATGTCACATAGAAGAGCACACAAAAGGTTGAACACCTTGACATTTATTTATTGAAATACTGTTCTGATGTGTCACAGAGTCACATATGTTTGTGTCAGAGCTCTAGTTCAATCTTGACATCCAGATTACTTCTGTATGGCTCTAGAACAGGCCTGACCTCCTCAGACAAAAACCTGGTAACCTAAGACAAAGAGAAAGTGGAAAGGCATTACAGCTCACATCATTCATAAATAATGTGATAAATATTAGTAGCACAGTAGTGGAATATTTTATATGTATTTCCAGTGGTTTACCGCGGGGTTTCAGTCAGAAAGCAACTGTAAGCTACATACCTTCATCTATCTTACACATCTCTGTTATAGCTAATGAGGCCATTCGCATATAATCCCGCACACAGGCTCTCAACAACAATGACAGCTGATCATCAATTTCAACAGTAGGCTAAATGGGGGTGGGTTAAATGCAGAGTAAATTTCCCTACATGAATCAGTAAAAGTAATCTGCCAATACACAAGTCACTATGAACATTCACGTCACTCTAAAATGACGACGCGCCCACAGCCGCAGAACTTTACAAATGCTGGACATCCACACACCATGCCACAGTATTATCAACCATCACATACACCTGCATAACAATGTGAATGATTCAGTACTCCTCAAATAATAAAGCACTCATCTGTCACTTGTAAATAAAGTCCATGCGTCTGTCATTCAATGTCTCTTTACTCTTATCAAAAAGTAAACATGACCAAATAACTTCTTGTGCTCGGTGCTAGCTGTTAGCCACTTAGCACTCAGTTGCAATCTTTGAAATGATGCACAAAATAGGTCCCGCTTTTCTGAAATTATTCAGCCCGCCCCGGTAAAGTAAAATTTCTTAACCCGCCCCGCGCATCGGGGGCATCACGGAAGTTACGTTGCTACTTAGACATTCGTATTGTAACCTTATCAAAGAACCCAATAAAATATGAAAATATTCCAAATATTTAATATAGGCTATAGGGAATTACACTAGTGATGGTTCGTTCGTGAACGAATATTTTAGGTAAATGAATCGTTCTCGTTCATGTAATCCACTGACTCTCTCATTCCCTGAAGTTCCTCCCTCCACAGCAGCGCGCAAGCTCGGCGTTATTAGCAGCGCATGCGCAGCTCGTGAACAGCTCTGTGAACCGTTTCATCCTGTCAAAGAGTTACTTAAGATGTGACGGAGCATGTGATTTGTTGAATGTTGTGAACAAATACGATATTCCCGTTTGTGAACGAGTTGAATGAACTGTGCCCGGTTGCATGAAACTCCTTAAGTGAGGGTTTCCCTGAGGGAGAAAAAATCCCTGAGGTAAGGGATTTCATTAAGAGCATTGGAAGAAACCTCTTAACTGTCACCCTTACCTAAGTGTTTATACTAAGCGTTTCACAGTAGTTTCTGACAACAAACGGCAAAGATCGCCGTGGTTGCTATAGTTACTACCTCTAACAGTAAACAGAACATAACGAACCACAAAGAAAAAACCCTTGCTAAAATCACACTTGTATTAATATATTTTTGCTGTGGAGAGTACAAACATAACAGAAAACCAAAAAAACGTAAACCAAACTGGACAGAGGAGGAAAAGGCAATTATTGTTTTCGTAAGTGGTTATAATAATAATAATAATACTTTTCAGCCTTTCATCAACCATTCATCGTCTCCAAGGGATTATTACGATCATTAAAAACACGCCTTGGTATTTCCTCCTCTTCAATTAACACTAAATCAGCAATCATATTTTGAGTTTAAGTTGACTTAAGGGAGCTGTTTTGGTCCCTTAAATTTATTAAGGTGAAATGGTCACTAAGGACTTTGTAGCAACGCTTAAGGGAACACTTAGATAATTAAGGGGAAAAACTTAATAACAGCCTTAAGTTCCTTAAGGAAACCCTTAGGGTTTTTTCTAGCAACCCAAGTTTCACTAAGGGTACCCTTAACCTTATATCTAAGGGATTTCTTAGCTTAAGGAGTTTCATGCAACCGCGCACTGATACATAGATCGTTCGTGAATGAAATGACAGGGTCAGTCGGCCAAGCATGAAAATCTCGATCAGCAATCAGCAGATACAAAGCACAGTTATAGGTACACATACGCTTGTTTTTCTATTTAGCATACAGAACATAACTCCACATTTAATCCATGATTTATTAATGTGAATATATTATATATGAACAGTCTGACCAAACAATTAAAATGTTTAATTATGCAAGTAAACCATGCGCTTTGTTCATCTGAACAACTTATTTAGACTATTTATTTAATGCGAACATGCACACACTTTAATAAAGTAGGGCTGCAACTAACGATTATTTTGATAATCGATTAATCTGTCGATTATTTTTACGATTAATCGGTTTATGTACTTATATTTTAGTTTTTTCCATTTTTCCCCCAAGTAAATTATTAATAAATGGCCTTTATCATTCAGCATAGATTTAAGAGATTTTAACCATTTTGCACTGTCATATCCTCATCAAAAATATACCTGGAGTTGTTTTATTGTGTTAGTAATCCTTTGTCGAACTCTTCTGCAATCAGAACACTGACCCATACTCTAGCAAATTTCACAAGATTTCAAATAATGTTTTCACCATGGCAGTCCTTAGACCCCCTAAAGTAGTTTAACATCCCGAACAAAGCTTATTAAGGAATCTTTCAGAACATATTTTCACGAAGAATAAGGATAAAACAGAATAAAATTGCAGTACATTGTATTTTATTATTTACTGGGAAAAAGCTTTATAGCTTTTGCTGTGAAATTGTAAACAATCCTTCAAAAAAAGTGCCAATGGCATGAAACCTGAATGGAACTCACAATTTAAAGTAAAATCCATCAGAAGGTTGTCCAGAAAAAAAAAATAGGACACACACAAAAAACCTGCTGTGTGAAAAAGAGCAGTGAATAATACTTAGAAAAAAAGTGCATTTCAAATATCTACATTTACCTCTCTCATTCAGTCATAATTAGGCTGCACGACTGAATTTTGAACTGTTAAACGACAAACTGATCACAGAACATGTTTGTAAAGCTTTAAATGTTAACTGTTAAAAAGCAATGTTATCAGCTTTTATGAATAAACATTTGCAAACAACATTGTACTGGAGAATCTGCACAAATAAAAGTCTTAGGGGCCGTTCACAAATCGCGCCTAAAAACGCGTGGAAAACGCTAGGCGCACCGCTTTCTCCTTCTTTCCAAAGCGCTCGCGCAGAAGCGCCCCTGAGGCGTCTGCCTTTGCTAAGCAACCATGACGTGCTCTCTCCTTGAAGACGCGGAAATTTCAGCAAAGGATAAATGGATTTGCAGCTCAAAAAATCGCTTGCAGTAGCTCTGCTACTAAATTTATTTCAAAATGGAAATCCATATACAACTATGATCAGCTGTTCCTTTCATCTTGACTGAGCTTTTAACGTTGTTACGGGAAAGGATGAAGCTGATTGGTTAGTTCTTGTCACATGACCCGCGGTGCGGTTGCTGCATTCTGAAAAGTTGAGATGTTTTTAACTCGATGCGGTGCGGTGTTGGAAATAACGAACTTGAGCGCGCAAAAGACGCGATATGTGAACGTCCCCTTAAACAGTGCAGTAGTGCAGAGTTTACAGGTTACTCTTCTTTTTTTAAAGGCTCAATGTAAAGTACTCCCACATCACGCTGAATGCTGCAGACATAGACATCATATGATGTCTATGGCTGCAGAGACGCTGTTCGGGAAGCACGTGACATAAAACAAGGCCAGCTATTGGCTATTCGCTACTTCTCCTGTTGTACTGGCTGAGTAAAACCTCCGGTGGCTCATTACTGCCACACTTTGGTCACCGCAGATTTGAAATATGCACGAAATGAGCCGCTTACGGCAAATAAAAGTTATTTAGCAACGAATCGATGACTAAATTAGTTGACAACTATTTTAATAATCGATTTTAATCGATTAAATCGATTCGTTGTTTCAGCTCTATAATAAAGCCAAATCAGTTTTTGTTGCAAGTAAATATACGTTCGTTGACTTATGCCATAACACATAAGACACTCTTTTTCGCCAACTGCTGTGGCGTATTTGTGTATAATATGAAGAAATGGTCACTGAACAAATCAGTGAATGAATCTGAACAAATCATTTTGGTGAACGAACTGAAAATCAACGAATCTCTTGAAATAATAAAAATTTCCACCACTAAATTCGACGCACCATATTTAGTGACCCGCCCCGCAATAAAGTGCCAATTTCTTAACCCGCCCCAACCCGACCCGCGGGTTACCTGCGGGGCCCGCGGGTTATGAGACGACCAGCGCATCACTAGCACAAAACATCTCGGTTACGTATGTAACCTTGGTTCCCTGAATAGGGAACGAGATGCTGCGGTGACGTCACCACGTATGGGAACACCTTCGGTGTGACGAATGTCTGAAGCCCTATACCATCCCGCCAATCCAATTGGCCATATAGTGCGTGGCACCCCCCATGCATGCGTACGACTATATATACCTGGTGCCGCGCGCCATTAATTCAGATTTCATGACTGAAGAAGAAGATAGCTATCAAGATATGGCACGGCCAGAACCGCAGAATCTCGTTCCCTATTCAGGGAACCAAGGTTACATACGTAACCGAGATGTTCCCTTTCATAGGTCACTTCGATGCTGCGGTGACGTCACCACGTATGGGAACGCTATACCATAACGCCTGACGTACCTGATAGCTGGGATTCAAGGAAGCATCTGCTCAAGTGGAGAGAACCCGGGAGCCAGGAGCCGTCCTCACATCCAGACTGTAGGACTTGATAAAAGTGCTCGGTGAGGACCAGCCTGCCGCAGCACAGATATCATCCATAGAAGATCCACTGAGAAAGGCTTGAGAAGAAGCCACTGCTCTCGTGGAATGACCTCTTACTCCTAAGGGCGAAGCGAGCCCGTGCGCCTCATAGGCTAATGATATAGCCTCCACCAGCCAATGGGACATGCGCTGTTTTGTAACTGCATGGCCTTTTATTCTGTCCAAAACAGACAAACAGCTGGTCAGACTCACGCCATGGGGCAGTACGATCCACATAAGTCTTTAAAGCTCTCACAGGGCAAAGACTCAGATCCCCAGACTCCGCCACAGCAGGGGAAAAAGCCTCCAGGACCACCTGCTGAAAACAAAAGGGATTAGATGCGACCTTAGGAACATAATTAGGCCTGGGTCGCAACAACACTTTTACAGAGTCCGGTGCAAACTCCATGCACGAGGGTGAGACAGAGAGAGCCTGTAAATCCCCAACTCTCTTGAGGGAGGATAAAGCCATAAGAAGAAGTGTCTTCAGGGTCAGGATTTTATCCAATACAGTTTCCAGGGGCTCAAACGGATGCCCTGATAAACCAAGCAACACAATGGATAAATCCCAAGAAGGAACTCACACAGGGCGGAAAGGTCTCAGCCGCCGCACACCCTGTATGAAGCGAGAAACCAATGGATGACGACCCACTGAGACACCACCTATATACTCGTGGTAAGCTGAAATAGCTGCCACATAAACCTTCAGGGTGGCTGGTGACACTCCATCCGAAAAACGGTCCTGAAGAAACTCCAGTACTGAAGCCACTGGGCAGTAAACTGGATCCATATTAAGAGTTTCGCACCATGTCGTAAACAGTCTCCACTTGAAAGCATATAAGCGTCTCGTAGAAGCTGCTCTAGAGTTCAGTATAGTCTCGGTGGTTTCAACAGAAAGACCGGGACATATTAACTCACTCCGCTCAGAGGCCACGCCCACAGTTTCCACAGATCTGGCCTCAGGTGCCAAATCCGTCCCTGTGCTTGCGATAATAAATCCCGTCTGAGGGGAATCTCCTACGGAGAGCCCGCTAACAGATTGATCAGATCCGCAAACCACGGCTGTGTGTGCCATCACGGAGCCACCAGCAGCAGCTGTTCCACTCTGTCCAGCCGTATCCTGTATAATACTGCTGGGATCAGACGAATTGGGGGAAACGCATACAAACTGGTCCTGGGCCAGTTGTGAGCTAACGCATCCAAACCCAGGGGTGATGGAGGGCATAGGGAGAACCATAGCGGGCAATGCATAGTCATGCTCGACGCGAATAAATCCACTTTCGCTTCTCCGAAAATCCGCCATAGGTGATTCACTGTCTGGGGGTGCAATCTCCATTCCCCCTGCTCCAGAGTCTGTCTGGATAGTAAATCCGCTCTGTAGTTCAGTCGTCCAGGGATATGAATAGCCCGGATCGACAGAAATTTGTTGCGAGACCAAAAAAGAATACGTCTCGCCAGCCTGCACAGGGGGCGAGAACGTAATCCTCCCTCATGATTCAGGTATGACACGACTGCTGTGTTGTCTGTTCTGAGAAGCACATGACGGGCGATCAGCAGACTCGAAAAATACTGGAGAGCCAGAAAGACCGCCAGTAATTCCAATTTGTTTATGTGCCAGCTGCGTTGTGCCGCTGTCCACACTCCGTGGGCCGGGCGCCCGTGACAAACAGCTCCCCAACCAGTCAAAGACGCATCTGTCGTGACAGTCTCTCGGGAAGCACAGATCCCCAGCCGAACCCCGGTAAGGAGAAATTCGTCTGACGTCCACCGTTTTAACGACATCACACACCTCCGTGTCACCGAGATCGTTCGATGCGGAAGACAACGGGGTGAAATATTCCGTAGTTTCGTCCACCACTGAAACGGGCGCATGTGAAGCAATCCCAGATGAATTAGGGGAAGCGCCGCCGCCATTAGACCTAAAAGTCTGAGGCACAATCTCACTGTCACTACGTGACCCGCTCTGAAGTGCTGTACGCATGACGCAATCGACTGAGCGCGCGGGAGAGAAAGCTTCGCTGTCAACGCGCGAGAGTCCAATTCTATTCCCAAAAAGGTAATCCGTTGAGGGGGGGTTAACACACTTTTCTGGAAATCCGTGCGTAAACCCAGGCTGTGTAAATGATTCAGCACAAAATCCCGATGAGAGTGTGCTTGAGTCTGCGATTGGGCTAACACCAGCCAATCGTCCAAATAGTTCAAAACACGGACGCCCTGGAGCCGCAACGGGGCCAGAGCTGCGTCCATGCATTTTGAGAAAGTACGGGGAGTTAGTGCTAAGCCAAAGGGAAGAACGCGGTACTGATACGCTTTGCCCTCTAAAGCGAATCTGAGGAACTTCCTGTGTCTCTTGACGATCTGAATATGAAAGTATGCATCCTTCAGATTGATCGTGACAAACCAGTCGTTTGGTTGAATCTGAGACAAAATAGACTTTACCGTCAACATCTTGAATTTGCTCGGCCTGAGTGCAAGATTCAGATGGCGTAAATCCAGAATGGGTCATAATCCGCCGTCTTTTTTTGGTACCACAAAATAACGTCTGTAAAACCCTGACTCCATCTGAGAGGGGTGTACTTCTTCTATAGCCCCTTTGCTCAGTAGAGCTGACATCTCCCGTCGCAGCACCGCTATATCCATCGGTTTCACCACCGTGGAGAGAATTCCGCGGAAAGGCGGTGGGCCTTTCCGAAACTGAATGGTGTATCCGTGACAAATTGTGCGTAACACCCATTAAGAAATGCCGGGGCAAGCATTCCCACGCGGCCCGAAACAATATTAGCGATCTCAAAATGTCCGTTTCCCTGCAACGCTGTCACACACATTGAAATGTCCGGGCATGAAAAACTTGCGGTGTCTGTGCACAGGGGAAGTGTATGCATAATAGTCGTTGCATCTCGTTGTGCGTAATCCTGAAACGTGTCCACGGCAGGAGTTAGGCCAACAGATTGAACATCGGGCTCTGCCGCTAGCGAAAAAGCTAGACAGCTAAAAAGATAGACATCCAGTCTATCACATGATCATTTAGAAATCATTCTAATATTCTGATTTATTATGAGTGTTGGAAACAGTTCTGCTGTCTAATATATTTGATGAATAAAAGGTTATAAAAAATAAAAATAAAATTTCTAATAATATATATTCTAATAATATATTTTCTTTACTATCACTTTTTATCAATTTAACACATCCTTGTTGAATAAAAGTATTGATTTTATTTAAACTGACCCCAAATTACTAACCAGTAGTGTATATTTTTATTACAAAATATTTATATTTTAAAAACACAGCTTCTTTTTTTTTTTTTACTTTTTATTCATCAAAGTATCCTAAAAAAGTATCACATGTTCTGAAAAAATATTAAGCAGCAGAACTGTTTCCAACTTTGATAATGAATCATCATATTAGAATGATTTCTAAAGGATCATGTGATAATGATCCTAAAAATTAAGCTTTGCATCACAGAAATAAATGATAATTTAAAGAATAATACATTTAAAATAATATAAAAATAAATGCAGGCTTGGTGAGCAGAAGATACTTCTTTCAAAAACCTTAAAAATAGTAATGTTTCCAAACTTTTGGTCTGAACTAAATATATATATATATATATATATATACACACATACAGTCGTGGCCAAAAGTTTTGAGAATTACATAAATATTAGTTTTCAAAAAGTTTGCTGCTAAACTGCTTTTAGATCTTTGTTTCAGTTGTTTCTGTGATGTACTGAAATATAATTACAAGCACTTCATACGTTTCAAAGGCTTTTATCGACAATTACATGACATTTATGCAAAGAGTCAGTATTTGCAGTGTTGGCCCTTCTTTTTCAGGACCTCTGCAATTCGACTGAGCATGCTCTCAATCAACTTCTGGGCCAAATCCTGACTAATAGCAACCCATTCTTTCATAATCACATCTTGGAGTTTGTCAGAATTAGTGGGTTTTTGTTTGTCCACCCACCTCTTGAGGATTGACCACAAGTTCTCAATGGGATTAAGATCTGGGGAGTTTCCAGGACATGGACCCAAAATTTCAACATTCTGGTCCCCGAGCCACTTATTTATCACTTTTGCCTTATGGCACGGTGCTCCATCGTGCTGGAAAATGCATTGTTCTTCACCAAACTGTTGTTGGATTGTTGGAAGAAGTTGCTGTTGGAGGGTGTTTTGGTACCATTCTTTATTCATGGCTGTGTTTTTGGGCAGAATTGTGAGTGAGCCCACTCCCTTGGATGAGAAGCAACCCCACACATGAATGGTGTCAGGATGCTTTACTGTTGGCATGAAACAGGACTGATGGTAGCGCTCACCTTTTCTTCTCCAAACAATCCTTTTTCCAGATGCCCCAAACAATCGGAAAGGGGCTTCATCTGAGAATATGACTTTGCCCCAGTCCTCAGCAGTCCATTCACTATACTTTCTGCAGAAGATCAATCTGTCCCTGATGTTTTTTTTGGAGAGAAGTGGCTTCTTTGCTGCCCTTCTTGACACCAGGCCATCTTCCAGACGTCTTGGCCTCACTGTGCGTACAGATGCGTTCACACCTGCCTGCTGCCATTCCTGAGCAAGCTCTGCACTGGTGGCACTCCGATCCCGCAGCTGAATCCTCTTTATGCGACGATCCTGGCACTTGCTGGACTTTCTTGGACGCCCTGAAGCCTTCTTTACAAGAATTGAACCTCTTTCCTTGAAGTGCTTGATGATCCTATAAATTGTTGATTTAGGTGCAATCTTAGTAGCCACAATATCCTTGCCTGTGAAGCCATTTATATGCAACGCAATGATGGCTGCACGCGTTTCTTTGCAGGTCACCATGGTTAACAATGGAAGAACAATGATTTCAAGCATCACCCTCCTTTTAACATGTCAAGTCTGCCATTCTAACCCAATCAGCCTGACATAATGATCTCCAGCCTTGTGCTCGTCAACATTCTCACCTGAGTTAACAAGACGATTACTGAAATGATCTCAGCAGGTCCTTTAATGACAGCAATGAAATGCAGTGGAAAGGTTTTTTTGGAATTAAGTTAATTTTCATGGCAAAGAAGGACTATGCAATTCATCTGATCACTCTTCATAACATTCTGGAGTATATGCAAATTGCTATTATAAAAACTTAAGCAGCAATTTTTCCAATTTCCAATATTTATGTAATTCTCAAAACTTTTGGCCACGACTGTATATATAGAATTAAACAATGTAAACTTGTGGTGTAGACTTATGACCAACACTATCATTCACACATCTGGGGTTAGTGTGATTTAGGTTTTTTTTTTTTATAATACTTTTACTCAGCAAATGCATTAAAATGATTAAAAGTGCCAGTAAATAAATGTATAAATTATACAAAATATTTACATTTCAAACGTTCTATTTATTAAAGAATCCTGAAAAAAGTACCACGTTTTCCACAAAAATACTATTTAAATATTAATATGAATGTTTCTTGAGCACCAAATATAATTTCTGCTGAAAATTTAGTCCTGCAGTGTTTTGCTCCAACCTTTATAAAAACTCTTATGAGCTTGTTCAGGTGTGTTTAAATAAGGTTGGAGTAAACTTCTCCAGGCCTGATGTTGGCCAACCCCAAACATCTGAACAGTAGTGTTAATGCAATTAATTGTGAATTATAAAATAAATGTGACGTGACATTCAGCCAAGTATGGTGACCCATACTCAGAATTCGTGCTCTGCATTTAACCCATCCAAAGTGCACACACACAGAGCAGTGAACACACACTGTGAACACACGCCTCTCTCCTTACTCTTTATGTGGCAAGTTAAATTTTATGTCCTGTAATGTAACAGGCAAGCGTTATGCCGTGTCTACACCGGATGAGACATTTGTCATGTGGATCTATTGTATTTTGCTGCACCGCTCGTGTCCGGTTTACAAACGGTGTTTGGAATCGTTATTTCTTTTCTGTGCCTTATAAGGATTCATGCTTAGGGCACACCCCCTAACCCCCCGCTGATGTCATCTTCCATCACGATGTTTCACTGTAGATTCAATTTTGTTGACATCGCCCAACCCTGGCGCACACACACACCTTAGGATACACCACCAGCCCTTCAGTGATGTTCTGCAGAGTGCTGAGGATGATGTCCGCTGTGAGGAAGGACTCGGGCAATGAGATCCTCCTGAATACACACACAGAAAAAAATCTGACACAGTAAGCTGGTGACAGAATGAGTCCAAAAGTCAGATCTTCAAACAGTCAAAACAGTGCAGGGGCACTTCATACAGTGGGGCTCGAAAGTTTGGCCACCCCTTGCAGAATCTGTGAAAATGTGAATAATTAAAAAAAAAATAATGATCCTTCTGTGCGTGCAGCGGTGCTTCAAGTCGAACGCGTCTATCAACTTCGTGCGATTGCTTCTGGAATTCGCAGGTTGTAAAATCGTGTCATATATCATCTCGTCCGTACGATTTTCAGATAAACTCACTCGTGCCGTGTGCGTAGACATACGATCTTCCGACCATCCGAATTCGCATCGTGTACGCCCGCCTTAACTGTTCAGAACAAACAAGGGACTCATGCACAACCATCAGAAAACAGAAAGACAAGTCGTGGATCATCAGGTAACAGCACACAGTATTAAGAACCAAGGGTTCCCAAACTTTTGAACGGGGTTATTTTAATAATTTCAGCATTTTTGTCGTCTTTTGGACTAAATGTAAACATATTTTATGTACAATATCTTACTCAGGACAGTACTAAATAAAAAATAACATGCATTTAGTATGATCTCACTTACTTTATGAAAATTATTCACATTTTCACCGACTCTGAAAGGGGTGCCCAAACTTTCGAGCCCCACTGTATGGTCAGACAACAGATTTGATAACAGTGCCTGTTAGCGCTGTCGTCCAGGGTCCTTTCCAACCACTGCACTGCTGCTGTCTGCAGAGGGTCCGACACCAGCACCATCAGGTGACCAGCAAGACTACAGCAGCGCTCGGCACGCATGGGGTTCCTCTTGTACGGCATGGCACTGGAACCTGCAGACAGCAAAAAAAACATGTCAGATCAAAGAGGCTGAATTATTATACGATCAAAATTCTGTCTCACATACAAACTCACCAATCTGCTCTTTCTCAAACGGCTCCTCGATCTCTTTCAGATTAGCCAATAGACGGATATCAGTGCAAATCTACAGCAAAACAATAAATAAATCATGATTGTGGAATGATTTATTGCTGTTAAATGCATAAGGCTGTGTTCATTGTTCATGTCTGACCTTGTGTACGGTGGCTCCGAGGCTTGCCAGTACACAGAGTGTGTCGATATCCACCTTACGACTGTACGTCTGACCCGTCACCAAGTATGATCTAAAGACAAAATGTAGGAGGAATTGATTAACCATGTGCACATAAAATCATACACAATGAACTAACAACACACTACTGAATTTTAGAATTTAGCATTTAGTAAGTAAAGAATGCAGAAAAACACAATCCACCAAAAAATCTCAAATACAGCCAATGCTGATATGTAAATATGTATGATATGAAAAATGTGGTAACAATAGCAATAAGAGTTAAAATTGTATTCACTACAACAAAGAAAAATAGGTTAAGGTCAGAAGTCTAATACTCATCAAGACTGCATGTTATTGATCCCAAAAACAAATTGAGTAAAAACACCAATATTATGAAATATTACAATGTAAAAGAATGTTTTTCTATTAGAATTTATTGTAAAATTTAATTTCTTAAATATATCGTATAATCATCTACATTAAAAACTGCTTTACTATTAAATATTCCACTGCATAATATTTTTGTGAAAACCTTGATATGCTTTTTTTCAGGATGTTTAATAAACAAAGTTCAAATAAATAGCATTCATTTGACATATTAACAATATAAAAGTGTTTACTGTCACTTTTAATCAATTTAATGCAACCTTACTGCATTAAAGGATTAACTTATTTTAAATTTGTATTAAAAAAATTAATACTTACCACAAGCTATGAAATGGTTGTGTATATAGTGTGTATGCTGGAGACAAGTAAGCCAGTGATGATGCATAAAATGTTCATGCTGCTGCATTCACCTTCTCATGATCGCCCTGGAAGAGCTGCAGGAAGCTGGCCTGAGTGCCTGTGGTTCCTTTGACGCCCCGAAAGCGCAGGTCCTCTCTTGCACACTGAAGATTGCGCATGTCCATGACCAGATCCTGCAGCCACAGACAAGCACGCTTCCCGACTGTAGTCAGCTGAGCTGGTCTGAGAAAAAGATGGAGATGAGGAGAGGGACAATAAAACCCAAAACCAGCCTAGTGTTGTTTTTCTGAATGAAGAAAAGTTAAAATAACATGAAAATCATAATGTTGTGCAGGTTACAACATTAAGAGTGAATGTTTAAGAGTGATTGGGACATGTCAGAGATGACAAGAATAGGAGGAGAAAGAAAACAATAGGGTAGAAAAGTGGAAAAGCAAACTCTAAACTACATAGCATCTAACTATTTGTTTGTGAAGTCTGATACATGCTCACTCACTGATAATGGGTGAAGCCTAAAGTCGGCAGGTCTGCGTATTTCTCTGCAAAGTTAGCCAGCCTGTCTATGACACGAGCCAGCTGTAAGAGAGAGAGCATTGACTGCAGTGAATGGGAATTAAACACTGGAAATAAAACTGAAATAAAAAATAACTGAAACCTAAACAGTAATACAAAAAATATAAATTAAAACAAAAGGCTAGAATTATCAAATGTTTTACTGAATGTAAAAATTTGCACTTAAGACTTAATTATTAATGCATTCTTTTATTATTGGATTTAATTACAATTTTAAACTTGAAGTAAATAAATTAGCTATATATAAATAAATTTAGCTACTTAAAAAAAATAATAATAATTAACACTTTAACATCTATTTATATGTCAAATCAGAGCCTGTGATTATTTAAATTTCTCCTGAATACAGTACAAATGTATTTTATTTTTAAATGCCACTTCTAACCATCAGTTGTTCTGACTGAAATGGTAAATAATAGAAAGTAGCAGGATACCTTGGGTAGCAGGATGTCAAATCCACCACGCAGCATGATCAGATCCTACAGATTAAACACACATTTAATAAGACAATTATCAATATTTTAAAATAAAATTTGGACTTTAAAACAACATTGTGTTCTTGTGAAGATTTTCCATGGTGCCTAATATACATACCCCGCTATTAATATCAACATTAAAATAAAAAATGGATTTAATACATGTACCCTCTATAGCCATACTGCTCAGAAAATTCCAGAAGTCCATAAAAGAAACCCAGAAGTCAATGGAGTTCAATCATTAGTAACACCAGTAAGATACAGACATGGTAATATTTTGGCCTCACCGTATTGTCTCCCACATAACAGGAAGTGGCGCCCAAGTGTATGATGGGAGCAGCGGTGGGACAGCAGTGAGCAAACGTGTGCACGTGAGCCATGACATCATGCCTAAGCTTGCTCTCCTCCTCTGCAGCCATGACGAAATCAATGTCCTCCAGGTGAGACTCCATCTCGCTCACCTGGGCATCAGTTATGGGGAGACCCAGTTCCTGCAGAGAACACATCACAGAGATGACACAGAAGTAACACAAGATCTTTTCAGTATGATTAATATTCAGCTGTGCATTCTCATTTCTATTACATTTACATCACATTTAACATCATCTAACCCTCACGTAAAAGTTCTTTAAAAGCTCAATTTAATAATAATGTACTTTGTAGCGAATCTTAAAATATTAAATTTAATGTGGTATATTTTAAATCACTTGTAGCCAATAAATAACTGATTTTTTTAATGATTTTTTTTATTCAATAATATATATATATATATATATATATATATATATAAACTGTAAAATAATTATTTTCTTATCATATTGGCCAAATTTGCAATATTACAAATGTGTTACAGTAAACTAAAATAAGCATTTTCGCTTCATCTTTAGCAACACAGAGAGAGAGTAAAGGTCAACCCGCAAAAGACACTCTCCTGTTACACTGACATTTGCATTCATTATTTTGGAAATACGCACACACAC
Organism: Carassius carassius; assembly: GCF_963082965.1. Taxonomy (NCBI): domain Eukaryota; kingdom Metazoa; phylum Chordata; class Actinopteri; order Cypriniformes; family Cyprinidae; genus Carassius; species Carassius carassius. The sequence goes on from NC_081763.1 coordinate 10,762,134, forward strand.
ACACTTTCCCAAGGCTTCTTCTACTATGGTTTGTGCCTTAGTATGTCTCAAGGACCAAATTAGTCAAGTGCCGTGTCGTGACTTCATTTCAAGAGCATGGACCATACGAGCGGCGAACAGTATCCCGTCTGTCTCCAGAGATCAGAGGAAGACCAGCATGTGACCACATGACTGTGTTCAATTAAGTGCCAATCAGACACACTGTGGACTGTTATGTATAGATTATTGGGTGATCACAGAATCTTAGTTCATGATTTCTTTACACAAATCAAACAAACAACATGCAAGTCTACCTATCAAGTCAGCTGACGTTAAACCAGCAAATCCCACAGACTCCAGTCAACAATATCTATTTCTAATCAAGTCAACTATTACTAGCCTCAGCAAATTAATCTCAGTTATCTGAATTTGAGAGTTTTCTTCTAAAACTAGTCCCTACGTTATCTTCTAAATGGCTTACTAGAAATATGAGAGCTACATTCACAAGACATATTGAGACTGTAGTTTCTAGTGGTAAAATAGAAAGCGATAAACACAAATACAAAGAGCATGTAAGTGCATGTAAATAATCATAACATGATATAGCCGTAACCTACAAAGTGTCTCAGGGTGCTGCTGTTGTTTATTCATTTATAGTACTGTCACTGTTGTATTCTCAGAAAATCTTTATAGCATGGCCAGACATTTCTGTGATGGTATATAAAGTACTACAATGCTACCACCAAATACGATCATAGCACCACAGTACTTTGTATGGGCAGTCTGGTCCACTTGTAAAACTTTCAATATTACAGCACAACTCACGTCCACTATTTTTAGACTAAGAGAGCTGGAAACTGGAGACTTCCACTCACTCAAGGTCAGAAACTTCAGACAGAGTCGCACGTGGCATTCAGGGGATCACAATACCCACTAAATTAATCTACAGGTGGTCTATAAAAATGAATGCAAAATAAATAAACGGACCTTTTCGGTCTTAGAGAGGTAAAGCCACAATCTTCTCCATGTGGTGAATTTGTTTCTGTCACTGAAGTTGTAAGCCATCTCTTTGCTGGCGTACCGGGACACCAGCGGTGAGCGGTATTTGAGGAACTCTTCCCCGGAATCCTCCATACCTGCAGCGGATCAATGAAGCGCGCTGCACCGCCAAAACCGACCACACGCGGGCTGCAAGTCTGAGCTATTCTGTTGCAAGCATAGACGTTGCAAGTTACAAGTTCTTCTTCTTCTTTTTTGTTTAATGGCGGGATGGTGACAAAAGTACATGCTGCCACCTACTGTTCCGTTTAATGTCTCGTAAACTACGATTTAATACAAGAGGCTCTGGCTTCTCATTAAAAACGTTTACCGCAAATCTAATCCATCATAGGACTCATGTATCAGCTGGCGCTGCGTGTCAAATATTTCCTTCTTCTTCTTCTTCTTCTTCTTCTTCTTCTTCTTCTTCTTCTTCTTCTTCTTCTTTGGGGTTTACCTGCAGCTTGCATCCTTGCTGTTGCATTACCGCTATCTTCTGTAGCTTTTTTATTTAAAAAATAAATAAATAATTGTATATGCTGAACAATTAAAATTCTAAAATATAACAATATGTTACAAACATGGTGTTCATGTTTTCTGAAGAAAAAGGGGAATGGGGAAGAAAAATAAATAAATAACAAGGAGGGTAGCCTATACATCAATAATCCCAAAAGAAAAGAGGGGTTTAGTTCTTTGAGCGTGTCCATAGTTCTGGTTGCTTTCTGATTTGGAAGACCTTGAAGAGTTTCAAAATAAATCCTCGATCAGCTTTGAAGTGGGAGATACTGGGCTTCCTTTCTGACCATTTACATTTGTGTATGTAAAACTTACCTAATAATATTAGAAGATTTAGCATAAAAATGTGACACACTCATACTTAAAAAATAAATAAATAGAATAGAACATATCTTTTTCTTATATTAATTTTAGATACACTCAATCAACATAGTAAATAAATAATTAACATTTAACCAGAAAAATTTTACATACATATATTAGAGAAAAAAAAAGCAAAACAGTGTCTACATCTGCTTTGTCGGCCTGAAACTGCTTAGTTGGGTAAATGATATGGATAATTTTAAAGTAAACTTCATTAACTTTATTTGTGACACAGAAGTTGTTATTATAAGTCTAAATCAATTTCCAGTTGATATTCTCAGAATGGTGATTCATAATTTCAAAAACTTTATTTTTTATTAGCCTATATGCTTAAATTGTATATTTATTAAATTCACTCACCAGATCCACTTGCTTGTTTACTGTCTTAATCTGTAAGATCTCTAAATCCACTACGGTGAATCAAACCTTCACATTGGGGAGCCATACTAAAGGTTTACAAATCTATCTTTCCATAAACTTCCAGGTCTACTTCTTTTTTTTTTGTTGTAACTTTCATTTTTCTTCTTATTTGTCTTTGAATTTTTAGCCTAATCATCGTCTATTTCATTTCCATGTATCCCTACATGAGCAGATTACAAGTCATTTCCTCTGTAAATGCCATAATTAGAAATAAATCTCGTTCAGAGGTTCTCTATAGAGGACAGATGGCTGGATCCAGGAGGAAGCTTAACCACATTACCAGAGCTGCACCACATCTAGGCACAGTGGAGGTTTGGCGTTTAGTTTTTATCCTTTCTCAGAGATTTCTAATGCAAAGTTTAAATGAGATTGGATATAGCATCTCAAACAAGACTCTTTGTTAATGCCTTATTTAAAGAGACGGTTTTCTCTCTGGCTCGAAACAGTTCACTCTGAAATCTCCTTTGTATAGTGACATTTTACTATCAGCCCAAGTAATTTAACAGATTCAATGCTTGACAAAAACATCCAGAGTTTTTCATGTTCAAACAATTTTGGGCTAAATTATAACGGCAAAGCAAGAGCTACCTTTGTGCACTACTTTTTGTCACACAGATCTTAATGTGTATTGAAACCCGTTCAAAACCTTAAAACACAGAACCCTAGACTTTATACCTTTCAAAATTGTGTGATTTTATGTTAATTGTTTTTATTTATTCTAATATTTTTTTACAGTTTTGTTATTATATAAATGTTGCTTTATTTATCATATTTACTTTACCTTATTTCATACTCAACAGACTGCTTTATAATATAAGAATGCTTTTCAGTTTTAATTTATGCACTTTATAGTTTTGTTTTGGTGTCCCTTGCTCTAGAGTTTAAGTGCTGCTGGGTTTAGGTCATACTACAGATTCGGGTAGGTGGGGCCAAACTTGATACTTCTATGTGTTCATTGGTCTAATGACAGACTTTCACCCCCAGAATTACTATGTATTAGAATTGTGGGAGGCTGTTTACTGTAAAATATTTGTCAAACTCAGCCCACTCACTTTCATAAGATTACAATCAAAAGCAACATATTTTTTCATTCACTTCCTTCCTTGCATCCCTCTTATCTCTATACTTGCCTCTTTTTCCCAGCTCCCTCCTGCTGTTTGTCCCTGCTTGCATCATTTCAAGAAAGAAAGGGAGTGAAAAAGAAGCAGAGGGAAAGGTTGCAAGGGTGTAGTGCAATAATACTAATAATAAATAGTTGAAGAGGGAGGGAAAGAGAGGAGGCAGGTGAGAGGGCAGAAAGACATGTTTTGAGCACAGACAACAATTCCCAAACAGACCAACAACTACGGGTAGACATACTCACCTGGCGGCTACTAATCATTTGACACTCCCTTAGGTCATGTAAAGTGCATTTTGATCATGTGAAGTCCCTTATTTGCAATTTCCCACTTTCTCAATTTTAACAGAGATGCGAGTGCTGTTAGTAGGCTGGCATGGAGCAGGTAAGAGCTCTGCAGGAAATCTTCTACTGGGCTGTCGTGTGTTTGAATCAGGACACCCCACTGAGGTCCGTCATTGCTGGTCGGCGCCTCACGGTTGCCGACACACCAGGCTGGGATTGGTTCTCTGACCAGCACACACCAAGCATATATATGTTCCTGTTACACTTAATGTTGTCACATTATTCTGGTTAAATATATATCTCGGTCACAAACACTGATTTATGCCATTAGTATAGTGGAAATTGCCTTGGACTAAATACATTTACGAACCACGTTATTCTACATCCCCAAAAAAATCAATTTCACATGACCTACCTATAGAGATGGTAAATAGCGGTCTACAACAGCCTTATAAATAGCTAATATTTGCTCCGGTTTTATCATGAAATAACACATGAAACGCATACAAATGTCTTTTTAAAGGTTTATTAAACAAATAAGGTTCAAGATAGTTGTTAAGCGGCAAAATGCCAGTAGAAGGTCCATACATAATCTAATAAGAGCACACCATACCATTTCTATGAATAAAGACAGTAGGAAATTAAATTGTATTTACACTGTTAAAAAAAGAGGTACAATACAGGTCCATTTTTGTTCCCTAAGGTACAAACTTTGCATTTGTACCCTTAAAAGTACAAAAATGTATATTTAAGGTACAATTGTGCACCTTTAAGGTACAGTTATGCACCTTCCATTGTACATTGTGGGCTTTTCGAGGTGTAAGGTACATAATTGTCCCTTACATATTTGTACCTTAATGTTTAAATGTAAAATGGCAGTGAATTAGTGGATGTTGAAAATGTCATCTCTCAATATAGAAACAAGTTAACCTTTACTATCAAAGTTTTGAAATATGGGCAAAATAAATCAGAATGTTTTTTTGTGAAGTGTCCCTTTGAATAATTTTTAATCATGTTAATGAGGATTATGTAATCATTTATATTCACAAACAGTATTGAAGAATTTGATTTTCAAACCCTTTACCCTATTTATATTAGAATAAAACAGACAAATAATTGTTAACGCTTTAAGTTGTGTTCTATTGAAAGGATCTAGCTACAGGCTAACCAGAGCTCGACTCGGCGGAAGCATAAATATTGCAGCGCGGAAGCATACATGAGTGAATCGACAGTGATCCAACTGTCAGTCTCTGTCAGTGTCGATCAAAGGCGGGAGGATGGCGCTTCGACATTTATCCACGGAGGATTTAATCACGGAGTTATTTCATTTTGGGATAGAGGTCACTGAAGAGGAGAGAAGTAAATTCAAAGGTAAAGTATTTGAATTTTTAATCAGTGTTTGTGGTGTTAATTCAAAGTTGGAAGTTAACTTTTACTGTTAATGTCTAGCCAAGTTCATACTCTGTCAACATTAGCTAGCTAGACTCACATTGACGATTGCCATTATTAACGTTAACTAGTTAACGTTAGTTAAAACATTAGCAGTATTATGTCCCATATTGCCATTCCACATACTATTATTATAAGGAGCAGTACTATCTTAGCTACAGTTCACCATCGAGCTAACGTTAACTTTTCGGCGGCAAAAACGCTTCTCATCCAACTGTGACGCAGTAGTTTTATAGCTAGCTAAGCTAACGTTATAAAACTACTGCGTCAGAGTTGGATGAGAAGCGTTTTTGCCGCCGAAAAGTTAACGTTAACGTGAAATATTAATAAAATATTAAATTATTTCAGAACAAAAGACTAATGGGCTGCAAAAACGTTTTTTTTTTTTTTTTTTTTTCATCATTATAGTTAAGCTATAAAACTACTGCGTCAGAGTTGGATGAGAAGCATTTTTGCCGCCGAAAAGTTAAAGTTAATGTGAAATATTAATGAAATATTAAAATATTTCAGAACAAAAGACTAATGGGCGGCAAATTTTTTTTTTTTTTAAATTTTTTTTATCGTTATAGCTAAGCTATAAAACTACTGCGTCAGAGTTGAATGAGAAGCGTTTTTGCCGCTGAAAGGTCTTTTGTCCTGACTTATGTGAGCTAAGTTAGCTGGACTGCGTCAGAGGAGAACGATGAAAAAAAATCCTTTTTGCCGCCCAACAGTCTTTTGTTCTGAAATATTTTAATGCTAAAGCAAAGCAATTTGGGCGGAATGTGACTGTCGATATCCTGTGAGGGTTTGAAAGTATGATTTAGTCTTTATTTTGTCGTCAAACTGTCTTAGAACATCTTCGTAAAACCATGTAAGACTAACGTTAACGTTAAATTACAACATCAGGTTAACTGACAGAACCGACCAATGGTTGCTAACCTCCCTGAGTAACGTTAACATTACTAACATTATCTAGCTGCTGTTATACAAATAAACCGATTACTATCATTAATGGTTTTAACTTCTTTCAATACTTTCCCCGCTGTCCTGAAAAAAAAATAAGATAGACCTAACTTTATTATATTAATATTCAGGGCTGTGTGTGAGAGAGAGAGTGAGAGAGACACATTTCTAGCGTCTCTGAGGTAGCTATGCCTAAATACTTTCAATGTGTTTTTATATGGATATTAGGGCTTCTCAAAGTCCGGACCAAATGGCAAACCCATAAGTTACCTGTGGATAAGTTATGAGAAAAATACCCACTGAACCAAACTGGATCAAAACTATTTTTTCCCCCATTGACTTTCACTAACGTTAAAGTCTGACATAATGTGCCTTTTTAAATTGTTGATAATGGTGGTTAACATTGCTGTTTTTCTTTTCTCTATTGTCTAGACAATGAAGTTGACGGAGAAGCAGTGGACTATGGATTGACTGAGAGGATGGTTTCATGCCTCTTTGAAGGATCGTTTAAGAAGCAAGCCAAATTCAACCGATTTGTTCAGCAGTGGAAAGAAACCGTGACACTAACCCTCGAGCCTGTCCCGGTACATTCAGAGAAGGCTACAGCGGAATCAAGGTACCGGTAACAGTAATGTTATGTCATTGTTGTAACGTCAGGCCTAAGTAGAACCATGGAAAATAACTCTATAATCTCATAGCAATATAATATAGCTTTAAGGTTACCACTGAAGAAGCTTTTTATCTGGATCTGAATTCACCTGGCTCTGGTAGTTTATGTAGTGTAACATTATGCATTAGTGTGTACACATTATTGCATAATGTTACACTGTCTGTGTAGTCTGAATGCAGGGGTAGAAAGTAACTAAGTACATTTACTCCAGTACTGTACTTCAGACCAAATGTTGAGGTACTTGTACTTTACTTGAGTCTTTTCTTTTCATGCCACTTTCTACTTATACTCCGCTACATTCATCTGTTACAGCTTTAGTTATTAGTTACTTTAGTTACTCCGCTACATTCATCTGTTACGGCTTTAGTTACTAGTTATTTTAGTTACTCCACTACATTCGTCTGTTCCAGCTTCAATTACTAGTTACTTTAGTTACTCCGCTACATCCATCTGTTACAGCTTTAGTTACTAGTTACTTTAGTTACTAGTTAAATGTAGTTTATAAAATCTGATGTTTGATTCTAAAGTAAACTAGCCGACAATATAACGGCTACAAGTCCAACTGAGATGATGAGATCATTAAACACAACACAACTGGTTGGATCCTTTACTCTTTCTACAATGGTTTAATACTTTAACTATCTAATTTAATACTATTTACTATACTACTATTTTACTTCTATAATACTATTTTACTATACTTTAACATTTTCCTGATGATACTTGTACACTTTTACTGAAGTAACATCTACTCTGCCGGACTTTAACTTGTATTGTTACAGTGTGTTTAATTTGCCAACGTTTTAAGACTATTGTTTTATTTTATCATAGTCATCCCATCCCATCATCAGCCTTCCCAGCAGTTTTCATCATTCCTAAATTTCCCAGAGATGTTCAGACAAAGTTGGACCAAAAACCGCCATGCAAAATTGAGAGATCCGATCACAACAAAATCATAAGAACATTGTATGAAACCATGGCCCTGATCAAAATGTAAGTTTTGCAACCCAACTGAATCACGGCATTTGAGTTATTAATACTATGTCTGATGTTACATTCCTCACCTTCTTTTGCATCGCTGTTACAGGTTTCCGACCAATGATGACTATGTGAAAGTGTGTAAGGCCCTGATTTTGAAATACCCTTTCTTAAAGGACAAAGAAGGCAATGGTTATGTAAGTTGATAGATTATTAATTGCCAACCTTTATTTATTATACCTAGAGTACTAATCCAGTCAAGATATTAACTATGTTCTCTGCATTTTGATGCACACATTGTTTTCCACCATGTATTTTCATGCTTGTGCATTCAGTTTTCTGCAAGTGGTTTGTATGCTTATTTAATTGTTCTATTTTATATTCTTTTAAATAGCATACCTGGCACATGTCTCTCAAACGTAAGTTCAAATATGAGCGGGTGCCACTGGTAGATGATGAAGAGGTGAGAAGAATGAAACAGAAATTTGGTCATCACACAAAGCCTTTACAACAGGAAGAAAACACAAGCAAACGAGCCAAGGCATCAAAGGTCAGAGCATCTTCTTTGGTTTGCTGTATATCTATGTGTGCATGTTTTACACACAAGCAGTGTGGCCCAATGGTTAGCCCCTTAACCCAGCGTGGAAGAGAATAGTGCCCCCTGTAAAGTGCTTTAAAGGAGAACTCCGGTCAATTTTAACATTGAGCTCATTTTTTTGTAAATTTGGAGTGCTGTCAATACAGAGAACAACGACAAAAATCGGTGTTGCCTACACCGAGTTATTCTATTTTTAAAATTTGCACCCTGTTGACTTCAATGGGGCAAGTTTTAAACCTGCTTTTAGCCTCTTAACATCCTTGATGTGTCATTACAAGTGCACAGAAAATGTGAGTGATTCCTTCTGAGGGAACACGAGTGAATCTGACTGCAGAAGATGTGAAAGATATGTATATGTGTAGGCAACACCGATTTTTGTCGTTGTTCTCTGTATTGACAGCACTCCAAATGTACAAAAAAATGAGCTCAATGTTAAAATTAACCGGAGTTCTCCTTTAAGTAGCTATGATAAAGCGCTATATAAAATGTAATAAATTATTATTAAGGGCTCATTTTTCATAAACATTAAAAAGGGGAAAAGCAACTGTCAAATGAGCAAATGTTTGTCATCCCTCTGTTGTAGAAGGTGGATATTATTGGGGAGGATGATACCTCAGTAGCGAGCCATGTGAAAGTCCTGCAGGACCAGTATCGGAAGACACAGCCAGATGCCCGAATGGTGGAGGAACGGATGATAAGGACATTTGCTTGGAGAAGGCGAGAGATTGCCAATGGGATGACTGTCAAAGAAGCCATTAACAAATATCCATTCCTTAAGAGTCCATGCGGGGTTTGTCTGCATTTATTTCCTTACATTTGTGTTGGGAGTTCATATTAAATTACTAAAGGCTCTCTTTGAAATTTAATTTTAAAATCTATGAGAATGTTGTGACATGTTTCCCGTTTGTTTGTGCTGTGTTGCAGCTATTTCAGGAAATGGGCCGGCTTCATGATGAAATGAATATCTGCCGAAGATGGCTTTAAGGTCCTAGTACCCAAAGTGCTTAGCTTGACTCAAAGGAAATCTCCCCTTGCAGATCTGGCTTTGGAGGAAAGAGAGGCTGCCCTCACCGAAGATGTCCCTAGTAAGTGACTGACTGATCAGCCATGGTCACCCCTAGTGTTGTGGAGTCATTTAAGATTCATTTCTTTTCTACTTGTCTTCAGACAAGATAAGTCTAACTAACCAAAATACACTGTAAATTAATTTAATACACTTCCTTTTTTTCTTTTTTTTTTAACTTAATTTTCAGGGATTGATTTCAGAGCTGCAATCCTGCTGTTGCCGATCCTGTTCAGGGAGAAAAATGACATTCTCGTCATACTTGGGGAGGTGTGTAATTTGCATATAGTTTTTTTTTTGTTTGTTTTTTACATTACTTCCCACAGAGACTGGGAGAATTATATGCATCCCTTGGATGTCTTATTTCATACAGGGTGTCGGCGGGGTTGTAAAAAGTATTAAAAGGTAGTAAATGAAATTAGCTAAAATTAAGGGCATTAAAAAGTAATAAACGTCATCTGATGAGGTATTAAATTTCCGAACCCCCATCCAACTAGGCCTATGAGTTTCAATTTGTTAAGTGCAGGCCTTTCTTCTAAAATTCCAAAAAATTTGCGTGAAATTTTATTTATTTATATGTTGCGAGTAGGACCTGAGCGATTTCATGTGACTTGGTGTTAGTTCGCGCGCAGCGCGCGCTGAAACAAACTAGGTACCCGGCTGGTTTGCTGCTAAACCTGTTTGTTTAACTAGGGTGCATGTTAACTGAAAGAACGAGCAGAGAGAGAGAGAGGCCCGGTCGCGCGCGCACTCTCTCCACTCTTGCTCTCTCTCATCCTCGCTATATTAATCAAAATCTATTGACACGATGTTAAAGGTCGGAAGACCGAAGTTTCACTTGTCGCATTCGGAGATTTATTTCTTGAATTACCGCTGGGTGTGATTTGTGCTAAGATAGAGATATATATATATATATATGAACAGTTGTGTTTTTATTATTATTTTTTTAAATGAATGTTTGTGGTAGATTTAAGGTAACTACTTTATGATCTCTTGCAGGATCAGCCACCATCGCCGTATCCTACTGTACAACTTGACGCTGTCGCTGACTGGAGGAGTGTACTGACTCAAAGGGTCCCTGCAGTGGTCAAACTGGATGGGCAGTCAGTCTGCAGGGCGCTTGGTTTGGAGGAAGGTGTTATTGCTGCTTTTTGTGCTTACTTCATCTACAACGTGGTATATCCATCTCGCCTGAAGAACACCCTGATTTTCATTCAGCGATATGTTCTAAAAATGTCTGAGGTTGATGATAAGCCTCTACCTGTTAGTGTGACTAGGGTAATCAACATTTTAGCTTGATCAACAACCGCAATGCCTACACCATTCAGCTGTCCTAAATGCTCTCGAAGAGCCTTTACATTGATGAAGTTAATCCAGCACATCGGACTTGTTCATGCACATGAGCCACATTTTACCATAACGTGTGGCCTTAACAACTGTCAATCAACATTTTCTAAATATGAGTCCTTCCGACGACATATTTACAGGAAGCATAAAGACATTTATTTAAGACATTCCAGACGAGCCACTGCTCATGATATCCAGGAAACAGTAGTGGGTGAGGAGGAGCAGGGGCCCAGTGATGCTGTCAATCCTCCTGAACCTCCTGAGATGAATGAACTGTTAGTGCAGTTTAGAGAGAATCTTTTTGGCTTTATTCTGAAATCGAGGGAAAAAAACCACCTTCCTCAGACTGTTCAACAAGAAATACTGGATGATGTAAATTTTTTGTTTGACTTCTTTAAAGCAAACTATGATGCATTTCTAAAATATCATCTTGAAAAAAATGGCTTCAATGTGGAATCTTGTCCTGAACTTTATGAAGTTCTGCAGTGTTCTGACTTTTTTTCAGAGGCATCAAAACTTGTTAGGTCTCCGCATATGTTGAAAACCTACTGCAAATCCAACCTTAAAATGACTGAACCTGTAGACTACGCACTAAGAGACCCAAGTGGTCGTAAAGTTGGAAGCTACTCTTATGTACCCATTTGTGATGTACTTCAGAAATACTGCTCTCATGAAGATGTTTGGGATTCTATGCAGAGAGAGCGAAACTGTGAAAGAGATGAACATGTTCTAACTGATTATAGAGACGGATTTTATTTCAGGAACCACAAGATATTTGCAGATAATCCAGATGCTCTAAGGTTACACCTATATGAGGATGAATTTGAGGTGTGTAACCCGCTGGGTTCTAAACGCAACAAGCACAAACTTTGTGCATTCTACTACACTGTTGGAAACATAGGTTCAAAGTACTGCTCACAGTTAAAACATATCCATCTAGCTTTGCTTGTCCGTTACGTTCACGTAAAAAAGTTTGGTTTAGATGTAATTTTGAAGCCATTACTTGATGACCTTAAGAAACTGTCATCAGAGGGACTTAATATCATTGTTAATGGCATGGAGAAGCATGTTTTTGGAGCTGTAGCTGCAATATTGGGAGACAATCTGTCATCTCACATGATAGGTGGATTTGCCATGTCTTTTGGTGCTGGTCGAATCTGTAGATACTGCATGGCTACTCACTCTGAGATGAAAAAGAACTTCAGTGAATCTGATTTTGTTTTAAGAAATGTTGATGTACACAGATACCATTTAGAATGTGTAAAACAAAATCCAGAAAACAAAGGAATGTATGGAGTTCGTGGTGGATGTGTATTTGACCAGTTAGATTACTTTGACGTCACAACATCTCTGCCTCCAGACGTCATGCATGATTTCTTGGAGGGTGTAGCACCGTTGGTATTGAGGCTTGTTGTATGTAAAGCTCATCAAGAAAAACATATAACCATACAAGAACTAAATGATGAACTAAGAAAGATGTCCATTGGACAAAATGATAAGACAAATAAGCCTGTGGCTTTCTCAGAAAATATTTTACATGGATCCAGTGTTGTTGGATCTGCTTCACAGAAGTTTTGTTTATTCCGCCTACTTCCTTTCTTGATGGCACACGGGGTACCTGAAGGTTGCAGTTACTGGCGGATCTATTTATTGTGTCGTGAAATTGCCGACATTGTAATGGCACCGGTTGTAAAAAAAGAGTCCCTTCTTCTTCTTAACCAATTAGTTTCTGAGTTTTTGTGTGGCATGGAAAAAGAGTTTGGAAATGTGATAACTCCAAAATGTCATTACTTGATCCATTATTCTCGTCTAATGTTGTCCTACGGTCCTTTACGGTCTTTGTGGTGCATGAGGTTTGAAGGGAAACATCAGTATTTCAAACAGGTAGCTAGTTCCTCAAGGAACTTTATCAATGTTACATCAACTTTAAGCAGCCGCCATCAGTTTAGACAGTGTTGGGAATTTTCCTCAACTAATATGTTTGGGGAGTATGAGAGGGTTATGGGACGCAGTGTTAACACACTGTTACAGTCTCTTCCTTCAGCTCTTAGGCATTCCATAACTGTTAGTGAGCAGTATAAACATGTCAATTTTCAGGACATTACACTCAACCGAGTAACAGAGGTTGTGATTAACAGTGTTAAATACTGTGTGGGAGATGTCTTTGTTGTGGGTCATTTGCACTGTGAAAAAATACCTTTGTTTTTTCAGGTCAAATATGTTCTAAACATACACACAGATTGGGCGTTATGTGGAAAACTATTAATTCCTCTTTCTTTCTGTCATCACTATTATGCCTACTTGGTGAAATATGAACAGGACTGGACTGTCCTAGACCCTTTTGAGGTGATTGATTTTCATGCTTTGGATACATACTGTGTTGATGATAAACTGTTTGTCAGTATGCGGCATATGTTAAGCTGTGTTGGGAGGGTTGTAGATGAGCTCAAAGCTTGTGTTTTTTAATCCAGAACACATCAAGTGTCATGTAGTTTATCCGTTAAGTGACTCTCTTTACTTTGGTGTGGTGTGCTAAAGTGTTTTACTTGGTCTTTGATAATAAACGTATGTTTTTCTGCACTATATTGCTGTTCTTATTAGTGATGTTCATGAAATTGAAAGAAGGAAAATATAAATGGTTCCATTGTATTTATTCCCTTGCCATGCATCTATTCTCTGATATCGTTGTTCATTTTGTTTTTGGAGTGGCAGTAAGTTGACAGTTGGTCAGTGAAATGCTTCTTAAAAAATGTATTTAATTTTTTTTTAATGTTTTTTATATCAGACATGACATCCTAAACATTGTGGCATTTTATTTTGGGATGTTACATTGTATGGTTGTGAGATGAATTATTATTGAATCTGTGAATTAAACTGTTTTCCATTTAAGGACTAAAATAAATGTCTAAAATTCAGTTAGTTGTTGTTTGCCTTTATTTTCTTTCACTCCTTAAGGAATAAAAAGGAACTTTTTTGCCACCTAAAGGTACAAAATGGCTTTGTCACTGGGGTGGTACCTTAATGGGACAAAATTGTACCTTTTTCCAGAGGTACTTTATTGTACCTTTGTCTAAGGTACATTATTGATCCTCAAAGGTACAGTATTGGCCCTTAGAAGGTACAAACAAGTAAGGTACAAATTTGCTCCTCTGACTCAAGGTACAATAATGTACCTTTGAGGGTACCACCCCAGTGACAAGCTTTTGTTCCTTAAAGGTACCGTTTTGTACTTTTTTTTTTTCTGAGAGTGTATACAGCACAATTTCTAAAATAAAGAAATTTCAAGACAGACAAAATCAACAATACACAATGCACTGCTATATATAATACTGTGCATACAATAAAGACACACAAGGTAAAAAAAATAAAATACGCTTGTAAAAGTATATCAGGCTTTACTGATATCTGTCATGCTAAAAGGAAACGGTTTCTACTAAGACACCGGGGAAGAATCAAAACTGTTATTTATTCAACCCTTCAAGAAATACTTTTAGGACCAAAATCCCTAGTTTTCAGCACTCCAGGCTATGCTAAAACTGTCCATTCTCTCAGCTCTAAGCCTCTTTGTCCATTTCTTTCTATGACCTCATACTCCTACTCTCTCTTGCCCTCCTGACTTCATCCATTAGCTCTTTCAGATAATGAATCTCTTTAGTGAGTGATTCTGCTTTCTCTGCCAGCTCTTGATTACGCTCCTCTAGAGCCGCACACTCTGACTGGAGGGATTCTTGCTCTGCACGCTTCTTCTGTCGGTAGCGGGTCGCCGCAGTCTTGTTCTGCTCCATTTTCTTTAGCTTTTTCTTCTCAACCACAACCTTTGAGCCACCGGTTGACTTCACTCTACCTGTGAGGGGAGGTGACTCTGACTGCTGACTTTGGGTGGGCTTAGACTCAGGTGTAGGGTATGGCTTCACCCTGTAAGATCGAGACTGCGGAGAGGCTGGGCTTGGGGAATTATCCACAACCACCTTGCCTGGATGGGACGCCATCACATTAGCCTCCTCTTTGGGAGCAAGGACAAGAACGATGCGGGTTGGGGAGAGGGACAGGACAATTTTGGGTACCCGCATCTCAACGGGGGTTGGACTCTGCACTTCAGCTATGTCCACCTCACAACCAAGCTCAAGAGTGTCAGTAGGGGACTCGGGTGGAAGAATGGAAGGTGATGGGACTGGGGAGGCCGGTTCGGACTTGATATCAAGCTCGGCATGGGGCTCAGGGACTACAGAAGAGGCATCTGACACGTCACAGGGTGTTGAGCGAACGAATGGAGTAGAAACTGGAGTATTCAAAGTGAATGGAAGGCTGGAAAGTTGATCAATTTCAGGGACATTCACTGGGGCAGAGGGTGAAGGGGTATGGTCAGAAGCTACAGGCTGGGACTCCAGGTCTATCTGTGACTCCAGAGAAGCAATGAGTTCCTCAGGAGAACTGGGCGGATCCTCAGAATCATAGGAGCCAATCAAAGACTCCAGATCAAACTCACTCAAATCAATCCGTTCTGTCATCCAATCCATTTCACTGAATGAATGATCTGAAACGGAAAACATTAAACAACTGAATGCATAAATTAGAGAACTCCAGGTATATTCTGAATAAATTGCTATACCTTACCATTACCACTGTCTGTGCCAACTTTATCTAGGCACAGCTCATCTGAGGGGAACCACGACAGGGACATCTGATTGTGCCCAGCCTTCTCCCCTCTCTGAGGGAAGGGAGGAGTGCAGGGTGGGGAGAGAGAGGAAAGTGGAGACGAAGAAAAAGATGAAAGCGGCGATTTAGCGCCTCCGAGAGGAAGAACCTCCTCATCTTTATCTAGGAAGGACCCAAGAGGGTCAGCCATCGGTGAGGAAGGGTCCCAAAGAAGGACCTCCATATCGTCCGGGCCAAACCGTGAGCTCATCAAAGACATGGCTGTTTATTTCAAGTGGAATCAGAGAGTCTTCTATGGAGAATTTGAATAATTTCGTGCTGTCGGGTACAGCAAAGGTCAGAGTTGCCACAAAGGACCTGCAAAATGAGATGAAAAGTAGTTAATCTCTTTTATAACAATAAAAGCACATTTAAATAATAATTTTTAACCATAACGTGTGAAAGCTATTATGCAAGGGAAAAAGAGAAAAAAAAAATACTCAAGTTATTTCTGACACACAATGACATCATCTACTCACACCCTACACTCCAACCCTTCTATGGACTTCTACCACGTGACTTTTTAATCACTTACAGACTAGGCTCTATTTATAAATGCTCAAGGCCAATTTATCAGAGGCAAAAGCTCACTGGTTTTCATAAATATTAAAATTAGCTCAAATTTCCATTTTTGGTAAAAGACAATGTGATGCACTAATGTTGCAGTTTTACTAAAAGTAAAAAAAAAGACACCGCCATTTCAGGGCTCACCGCTCCCTTTTCAGGAACGTGCGCCATTTTATAAAGACTAGACGACAAAGAAAAGTATAGTAAACTGTCTCAACTCCTGTTAATTTGAATAAAACATTATCAGGTTTATTAGAAACTGAACCTCTATAGAAAACAGAGACGTTGTGGTAGAATTTAAAACATTTATGACTACAAATCCATCGACTGATCAGACACACCAGACACATGGCGCGCGCTAAGCTCGAGACGGTTGTCATGACCTTATTCGCAACGGAAAATTTTTTCCTAAATCTATTAAAAATAACAAATCCCCAATGTATATCCAATGAACACAAAAAAATAGTCTACAACATTTATGGTAATAAGGATGATAACTTAAATAGTATACTTCTGCCGAGCCGGCCGTCTAAACGACATTAGACAAAAACAATTAAAAGTATACTTACGCCATTTTGCAATAAATGTACGGAGGCAGTGCACTATGTTGATGCACTGAGGAGTTTGCGCGCTGTCTACAGGCTGCAGATCACACGGCCATTTCGGCGAAGAGCACAATCGCTCGATATCAACAAAAGATGAATTGAAAGAAAAACAGAACTGCGGTTGATGACGTCGAGTTCACGTTTATATAGAACCTCAATACAGCTCAGTCGTATCCTTCCGCCAGGGCGCATTGTTTTGTGTTACTGGGCGCAGACAGCATATAGACCCATCGTTTTAGGCAATTTGTATCACGATGAGCGTCATAAATAACTATTAAAACTTCTCTTATCTATTCAGATATATTTTGTGTTTATTTAGGAGCCTTTGTGATAATGTCCAAAGAGGAAAAAGAATGATATTGGCATTGAACAGAGTATTGTAAAGATATAATCAGAGCCCGACTGATATCAAATGGATATCAACATTGTAATTGTCTATCGGTCGATAGATCGAAATACAAATGTGTCGTGAGCACAACGTCTATTAAAAACAAGAACGCATGAGTAATTTCAGGGAAGGTTGTCCACAATCCCCGTATGTAGTGTTGTCTCTATCACCCTCCGCTGGACGAAAATTAAACTAGTTTTGTATCAGTTGTGTTCACGGGAATTATTGTTATGGAAAAAAGGCTTGCTCTTGGTGAAAAACCTGAATAAAAGGACGAAACAGGCTGGGTTAAGCTCGGGTAGAAACAAAAGAGAATTGAAACAGCCATTCATTAAGTGTGTAGTTTGTTTACATATAGGTTTAGTGATCCTGTTTCACTGATGCATTTGAGGAACAGAGAAAGATAGGCTAGACAATAAATTACAGCTGCCATCTTGAAAGCATTAATTTATTTTCTAAAGACCTATATTTAAAAACAACATATAATTTTGTACAAAATTCAGTTTCAAATCCCGGCTAAGCAAACAATTACAATAGGCAGTGTACAAATATTTGACAATTTCTTTTAACAAAACACAATTATTAAAATGGAAAAGCCCCACCATGTTCAGATTAAATTGTATAAACACTAAATATCAAACAAACAACACAGGTACATTGATTTAAAAACAGATATTTTGGTCTAGTTGGTGATCGAAAGCTATAGCGTCACATTCAGACACTTCTACTTCTCTTAAAATAATGATAACAACAATATTTTTTATATAATTACAATATATTATAAATTTTGAATTGGGTAAACGTCTCTCTATGATCTTTTATCATATTATTGCTGGTAATATTCCTATTGAATTGAAAGTGCTGTAGCTGCAATTGTAGTTTATGCCAGGAAACGAGAATAATCAAAACATTATTGATATCTTGTGCCGATATATGATTGATCTGATTCTCTCTCAGTGGGTTTCTCTTGGCTAAACATTTGCTAACTGTCAGCCTTTCATCAGACGACCACAATGCAGTCCTGCTGTGTGTATCTGAGAAGAAACCTGATCTGTGGGTTTGTGCCTGTCTTTGTTCTCAAACATTAGTATAGATCTGTCACTAATTCAGCGATCCTTTTCCAGCTTCAGGTTCAACCTCAGGCGATTGTAAATGGCGTCAATGAAAGAGTGCATAGACCAAGGCCCTCTTGAGCTGCTTCACGCACAGTGACTCTATATGTTTACACAGTGACTCTATTTTCCACTTTTATTATTCTCACTAGTCGTTGTTTCTGCCTCAGGGAACAGCTCAGGGTTTTCTGCCAGCGTAGAGCGGATTCTCTTCTTCTCTTTAAACCGGCCCGAATGTGAGACCTTCACATGGCGTCCCTTTGTTGCCGTTTTGTCCACGATGCGTTCCAAGCGGGCGTTAAACTGTCTGTCCACAGCTGTGTCGGGCGTCCCGGGCGTCTCCCCAGCGTTGCTGCCATGGTCTCCAGGGATTTCGTACAACACTTTGGGCTCTGATTTCTTCTTACGCAGGAAAGTCAGTTTCCACCAGGCTGGTGCTGGTTCTGCGGTCGCCATTTAGATGAAAACAGACTTAGGTAGCTCTGCAAGGGGGACAGAATGAGAGAGGGTTATATTCATGAGTGAACACCAAGCAGTAGGCCTAAATTAGAAAATGAACATTAAACATACTGTTTTTTATTGTTACATTTGAACACGAGTAATAGGAATAGTCATAATGTGTAAGCTGAGCCCTGAGGGTGTGAGATAACGCTAAGGAAGATCTGTGTCATACATTATAAGGGGCAGCCGCTAATGAATTTTTTAGTGTAATTCAGTAAGCACCATATGGTAGAGCTTTGCAAAGTTTTAATCTGTGGTGCTTCGGTTACAAGCCTCAAATTTCAGGAGGATGGAAATGCTAAATGTAGACCACGCTAATGTTAAACGATAGAATGTATTGCTTATTTTATTTTGATGTATTGGTTTATGAGTTGATAATATTGATGATTTACACCATGGTTAAAAGTCTGGGGTAGTAAATGTATTTATGCTCACTCAAAAATACAGTAAAAACATCAATATTGTGGAAATATATATATATATATATATATATTTGAGCTGAAAGAACATTCGTATTAGCCAACATATTTCATAAACAAACGTGTATGAGCCTAATTCTGCAGACATTTGTAAAGCTTTTTTTCACCACAGTCTCCATGCAGGCCACAAACTGAATTCAGTATGACTTCTGACCTCTTGGACTTCACTTCTCAGGTGTGAATGCTGGTGTCATTTTAGCCATGATGCCCAGAGTGTTGTAGCTTTGCTCACACTACAAATGGACTTTACGTGATTGATTCATTCACGTGATTTCACACGGCCCATTCACATGTGAAGAGTTCACAGTCCAGAGTGTGTTTAAGGTTCATACACAAGCTAGAATGCATGGCTGCTTTGAAATAAACCATTACACGCATCCAGTGCACATGACAGAACACTGTCCAAATGAAACTTTGTATCATATTTTGAGGTTTGCCGGTCACTTACACAAACACAATAAAAAAATTAAAATAATACTTGGGGCTACTTCTTGATTTCCTGGAAAAATAGTTCTTGCTTCACTGTCCATTTTCATATCTCGAACAGAAACAGACTTCTGTGAAATGTGGAAATCAACTCCCACTCTCAGATTCACTCAAACTGCTGTAGCGTGAGGCAATGTCCATTCACGGGAAAGGCTTGGCTCTGTTGCTTAGAAACACAGTGGTCATTTTCATACAGTATGCTAATTTCTGTTCACTCTCCCAGGGCTTTGACTGTTTGCTCGTGCTTTTATGTTTATGAGAGCAAACAAAGATCAGGTGGTTCTGCTCAGCTCCTTTTATAAAAGGAGGGCCTTTTATTCAAAGAGTTTTAACAACAATATTTCATTACACTAGCTGGACAAGAAAAAAATGGTGTAGGATTGGCTTTGAAACAATTCTCAGTCAGAAATTGCTAATAAATGTAACAAAGAATGAGTTTTTAAGTAGAATGACTGAAAACTTTAACAAAAAGATCTGTTTTTGAAAACTACAAGTATGCATGCTGTAAAACTATTTGGTTTCATTGGTCTTAGTTAAAAAAGCGATGTCTTTTTTTTTTCTTTTTTTTTTACTGTAGTTTAAATTGTGATTTATAATACAAACGTAGATTTTAAGGTGTTCTGTAATACAAACTCACCCCAATGCACTAATACCAGGCCAGATTTACTGTGGGGAATATTATGGTCAGGATTTGGATAAGGAAGATTTCTCTTTGCATTGGATAAGGAAGATTTTCTTTTGCCAGGGGAAATTTTAGGCAAAGCACATGGTCTTACGCACTTCATGCTGTTATGCATGCATTTTTCATATTAAGAAAAAAATATTGATAAGGGTTAAGGACATCATTGTTCAGAAAGAAAAGCCGGTGCTTTCCGGGAACATGTCAGTGGTCATCGGGAACGTTCTGTGTGCTGATTATTCGAGGATTTGATAAGACTGACAGACCATGATAATGTAGAGAAAACAATTATTTTGGAAAATCAAATTTAGGATTTGTCTTGTCACGTGTTTCAATACAGGCATCACAATAATAACCACAAGTACATTTAGTTTCAACAGAAGCTCCCACAAGAAATCGAAATCTCTGTAGACATCTTGCTTAATTAATTATTCCTGTCGGTTGGTTGGAAAAAGCATCAGGTGTTAAGGTCCTCGGAGAGCTTCACTCGGGGAACAGTCACACTCTGAGAGAGTTACATAATGAGTAAAAGTGGAGCAAATGAGAGGAATTGTAGTCACAGATCTTTCTTCAAAAATTAAACGAGAATTAAAAAACATACTCATAAACTCATACAGTTGCTTATCTATCCCAGTGTGCGCCTTGATATCAATTTTTAATGTCAAATATTAGTCAAAACTTGCTCAAGATGCTGTAATATAATTTTAAATTCATTTTAAGTTTGAGTGAAAGTAGGAAGTTAATCTGAAGATTTGGACATCATCTTCTTTAGATTATTTAACCTGTTTTTTGTTGTTGTTTTATGCCAAACTGATATCTTTTCAACACCAATTGCCCTCTGGGATAGTAAGAGTATACAGCTACTGTATAAATTCAATGTGGATAGTATAGCACAAACAATTTGCTTTTGAGAGAATTGGATGAGAAATGTTTGAATTCATATTGAATTCTGTGATTTTTGATTGCAGATTTTAGACTTGAGCACAGTTTGAGACATTGCTAAAATCTCTTCCGAAACTGCAGAAGAGAAACACGTGTGATTATTTGAAACAAAACTGAAAGTTTTTTATTAACGGGCCGAAGGGAACTTTTGTGTGTGAATACAAATACTCAAGCAGAGGGTAAACAAATAACGCAGACTAGACTCCATAATGTTTTATATTTATATATTTATAACATTTTATAACGAATTTTATAATATTTATAATAATTTTATAATATTAATGGTGTAATTGACTTACACCATTAATATTATACTATGAATATAATACTTATTTCGGACTGACAGAATCATTTTTAAAAGCTATTATCTCCTCTTTATAAGGTTGGGATCTCTTCGATTTACTGTAATTCAGTGAGTTCAGTAGTTTCTTGACGGGATTTCTTCCCGATGTAATGTTTTTGTCAGGATAAGTCAATTCAAAAGACATTCATAGTGTCTGCTGAACTTGTACTGTTGACACAACTGAAATACATTTTTAGCATTTCTAAGTGTTCACTTGATTGCAATAATACACACACACACATCTCAGGCTCCTCATTGTGTAAGATTAGTCAGTTGTATAGGTTCTCTGTTTGCTATGAGTGTGTAATCAAATGTGTCTCTGTGTCCAAAGGTCATTAAAATTCATAGTTTTATGAACGCTTTTTCTCTAGAACCTACTAAAAGTTCCCATTTGATCAATTAATTTCATTCTCTAGAACTCAATATTAATTCCCATTTGATCTCTATGTTTCACAGTAATTTTATCTGTCAGCTCATTAATATGAAATGAACTGTGACTGGAGTTTTCCAGTAAAAAGCCGCTCTCACCTGTGCAGGTGAATGTACGTCTGTTGAAACAGCTGTTATCTGTGTTAGAGCCGTCACTATCCTTTGGTTCAGTTCTCTGTCCCGCTGACTCCAGCAGGTGAGGTCATCGCCCTACAGGCCCGATTTCAATGGGTTTCTGTCTATCTCTTCTTTTCTGCCTCTTCTCCGGCTTGGCTGTCCTTCTGGTTCTCAGGTGTGGATTCACAGGTGCGTGACTCCTCCCTCCCGCAGACACACACACACTCCTCCCTCGGCTGCCTGAATAAACAGGGAGATGTGACATCAGCATCACAGGACAATAGCTAATATATAGTTGAATTGGGTGTTGGTCAGCTATTGATATTACAGTAGTTAATGGTTAAGAGGCTATACAAAGGATGTTGGGAATGTAATCAGCAGGGATTCACTTTTTTTCTTTCTTTTCAGTACAGTCATGTATGATTCAGTCAATGCTTTTTTCCACTTTTTCACTTATATATATATATATATATATATATATATATATATATATATATATATATATATATATATATATATATATATATATATATAATATATATATATATATAAAACTACCAAGGTAGACCAAAGTGCTGTACAGAGAAAGCGAAACAATTACATAACATTACATAAAAAAGCAACTAACCTAAATAATCATTCCCAAAATTAAAAAACTTTTTCAAATGCCAATGAAGTCTTAAGTCTGCTTTTAAAAACATCAAGAGATTCAGTGGATTTAATCATCAATGGCAAACCGTTCCACATTCTTGGAGGTGTGACAACATTTTTTGGTCATTTTAGACAAATTCAATATATAAACATATACATATCTTGAGAGCACACATTTCCGAAAGTGTTATATTCCATTTCTAAATAGAATTAAACATGTCTATTCTGAATACAAATAAGAGCTAAACATCTTGTTATTATTTCTGTTGTAAACTCTTGTTTTGATATTCCTTCGGTTCTGTTGTCCCCTTGTTTCGTGTGTTTAGTTCCTGATCCCTTGGCTTCTAGTAGGTTCTCATTTGTCACTGATTGTGTTCTTCAACGGTTTCTAGTTTAGTTCTTTATTCTTTGTATACGGCAGCTATTGATGTTTGGGGTTTATTGTGAGTTATTGCCTTTGTTGTGCCAAAGCTGTTTTATTGCTGGGGTTTCCCCTATTATCATCATCATAATAGTCTTTTTAGATGACTTATTTAAATAAATACTGCTGAACTTAACCTCAACGACCTTGAAATGTCACAAGATGCACATACAAAAGTAAAACCGTCTAGAAAACATCCGAATGACATTCTGCTATCAGACAGGGAATGTTTTAGCAAAATAATGCAGAGCAAACCCCCCTGAAAGTTACACTTTTCAAACAAAACCACGCAAATCAAACATACACCTCAAAAAGAAAATATCAAATATCTGTCACTTTTCACCCTTTTTTTATTTTTACAATTCAACAAACACTTTAATTCAACAAATACTTATATACTATTAACATATACTTATATATATATATATATATTTATTTATATATATATTTATTTATTTATTTTACACACACACACACACGCAAACACAAACAAATATAATATATTTATACAGCATATGTATTACATTTTCTCAAGATTATGTCCTTTTATCACCTATTCTCTAGAGTCTAGACAATTATGAAATTATATTTTAATTATGTATAGATTTACCTTTATACATATGTATTTACCTCCAAGCTATATATAATAAAATCTCAAGAAAGAAATCTCAAGAAAGAAAGAAAGAAAGAAAACTTCCACATCCTACCAGTAGAGGGCAGACTCTCAGTCGTGTTAATTTGAGAAGTACTCCTCAGTCCTGGCTCTGGCAGCACTTTGAACAGGAACTGGTGCCAGGATGTCCACTGGTGCGATTAGGCTGGTCGAGGGACACTAATGGCTGACTTCTGTCCTAGCTGGGTGTGTTAAGGAGGACCTGCCCTCTGTCTAGGGGCTGCTTGGTTCGAGTGGTGCACTGGCAGACAGCGCATGGCCTTTATACACACAGGGATTAAAAAAGAACAAGCCACATTTCATGGCCCACTCAAAAAGCATGTGCCTGTTCAGCACCAGCTGGGCTTTGGAGCTGGTAGTTTGCTCATGGCAGCCAAGATCTGATGCTTCACAGTCTGCGGAACACACAGTCCATTAATCATTATCTTATAGCTTCTGATGGGAAACTTTGTTCGGCCCGACAAGAGTCATTTTTAAAAGAAACAGTTTGTGAATGTAAAGCAGTGGGCCTCTTTCTGATATCTGACGTTTGGTTTGAACATTCAGCAGAATGAGAATTTAAATGGCTACTGATGTTACTGAATTGCAATTTAAATAAATCCAAGACAATCACAAAAAATTAATAAATAAATGAAAAACAGACAAATGTCACTAAAGACCAACTCAACAATATAGACAAGATGACTTGTAAATAAATTAGAGCATGTTTGGAAGTGTGTTCTTCCACCATATTATACTGTATATATTGTATTAAATATAATAATTTTGTATTTATATTTAACATTTTTGAAATGGTACACTTAAATGCAAATATATACAGATTGCATTTTACAAATTGGTTATAAATACAATAAAACACCACATGTTGTCTATGAAAAATCATAGGGCTGACAAACTGATCAATTGGGTTCTTTATAAACTACAAACTGATGTTTTATGAATCTACTTCTTTTTTAAATTAGTTGAGGAAAATTCAATAAATCTTCATTTAATTCTAAATAACATTAAAAAGTAGTTTTACATTAAATGATTTTGATGCCATTTAAATGTATATATTTATTGATACATTTATTTTTAACTTATATTTTACGTTTTTTACATCCCATCATACTTAAATAAATGAACATGTATATAGATTGCATTTTACATATTGGTTAGCCTATTTTTTCTGCAAATACTTTCTATTGCATTTTTAAAAACGTCTTCCTCAAA
The DNA here is from genome assembly GCF_963082965.1 of Carassius carassius. Taxonomy (NCBI): domain Eukaryota; kingdom Metazoa; phylum Chordata; class Actinopteri; order Cypriniformes; family Cyprinidae; genus Carassius; species Carassius carassius. The sequence goes on from NC_081763.1 coordinate 10,787,202, forward strand.
CTAGAATTAAAATACAACATATTTTACCTTCTCAGTTGAAATTCAATGAATTTGCTTTGTCTCAATTCAATTCTAAATAACATAAAAAGTGTTTTTTTTTTCATTAAATTATTCAGATACCATTTAAATTTGACATATCAGTACTCTCAGACAAATCAGACGCATTACAGTTTTTATTTAGCTCGTGCCGAGTGGTCTGTGTTGTGTTAGTACGCCCCCTCGTGTCGAGATTCACGAACAACAGGGTCTTCTGTGGAAAGAGCAGTCGTGAGGTTAAAGCGTATTTGTCCACCAGGGGGCAGAAGCACCCGCCAGACTTCATTGCTGCCCTGCACAACAACAAATTGAAAATGTAATTGCTGTCAATCTATTGAGAGAATAAAGTTATGTCATATCACAGTCCATAGAGGAAAAGGAACGGACAGATGGGCTACGGGTGCAGATTGAGCTGTTTTAAAGGAGCAGAACAAAAGGATGACAGTTGTTTTTCTTTGTTTCATTCTACTGAATGAAATCCTCCCTTTCTTTCACATCTTGTTCCGTTTTCCGTTCCATATTATGCCATAAACAATGGATGCATTAGGAAAATAATAGAGCAAACTGTGCTGAGTAGTCTATGGTATCCTACTGTATCTGTTCCTGAATAAAAGAAAACCTAAGACAAGTATAGGGATGAAGAACAGATCAAGATTATGAGGTGGGAAAATGTACCAGGAGTGCAAACAAAACCAGTGCCTTAAATAAAAATGAAAATTTAGCCTACAAAGAAATAACCCAACATGATCAAGGTTATTGCTCTCGTGATTTCCCCAAATCTCGCTTGGAGCCTCGCAGAGGTCTTAGTTCGTGGTTACCAGACTTTGTCTTAAGTTGACATCCACAAACACACAGACAGTGGTTTTTGACTATATGGAGACGGGACGCTGAATGATGGAAACCATCAATCAAAAAAATCTCTCTCTCTTTTTTTATCCACCGTATCTTCCTGCTGAAGACACATATAATGTCTCTTGGATAGAATAATCAAAGATAAGATTCTCTGTTCAGACTTTGCAGTGAAAAACATTTAAATGGCATCTTTTAGACGTTTTCCCCTGCAAGATGAGGCAATAAAACACTACTCGGCTCTGTCAGGTGTAGTGAAGTGGGTCAACACTAAACCCCAGCCTTCATTTCACCCTTTTCCTCATTTTAATAAGGTTGTTTCATTAACATAGGCCTGTGTGTGGAAGAGGGAAGTTTCAATCGAAACTGCTGATTCTGTGGTGAACATCGAGTCTCAAACTTAGCGTGTTTATTTATATAAACAGACAGTTCATCTTCCACGTGCCTCCAGCCAAAGCTAAACATCCGCACCGGGCTGCTTTCTTGGCGGGCAGAAGGGTTAAAACCGATCGGCAGGCATCAGTTTAATCATAATCAACCGAGCTAAAGAGGAGTAATGGAACCTGCGAGCCGAGCGCGCCTGTGTTCCGCCACAGATTAGCCGCTCATTTGCATAGCGCTTTCGTTCATCCACGTCGCCCGACGACAGGCCGTCCTCCCCGGACACAGCCATGCGTAGCCCCCGGGGCCGCTTTGACAAATGGCTGGCCGCGTAGCGCTGTCTTTGCGCCCAAGACGGGGCAGCGAGAGGGACAGTGATTGATAGTCTGACGGGATAAATAGTGCAGAACTTCTTCTTCTTTGGCTTCTTTTTTTCTAATAGGAGTACAAGAGGTGTTAAAAACCCTGCGTAATGAAGAAATATGAAGCAAAGCAAGAGAGAAGAGTGGGTGTTTGCAGGGGCAGACTGGCCATCGGGAGCACCGGGACATTTCCCGGTGGCCTGACGGTCATTGTGGCCTGCCGGCTGCCGCTGTGCAATAGGCTGGTATGCAACTGCGAATTAATTGACTTATGTATCTACGAATCAGGCGATCGCGGAGTGAAAATGACACCACCACATGACCAAACATCGGCGAAGCACTGCCTAATTGGTTATATCCAGAGACAGGCTTTATCTTAGGAAATCGCGCAAAAAATGGAACTAAACGCAAAGGAGCAGAGAGGGAACGTATAAAAAGGAGAAAAGCCCTGTCCACAGACGAAGCAAATTGCTGCAAAATCCCAGCCATGTTCGCCAGTAAGGGAGCAGGTCGGTCAGAATTACATTTATATTTACTAAGGATAGGACGGTTCACTGAAAAAGTTCACCCCACACGGTTCGTCACGCGCTGAGACCGCTGTTCAACTTAAATCTGACAAAGCATCTGTAATATGGTTTACTATAAATAACACGTAAAAGAAACAGGGTTCAGCTACTGTTGGGAACGTTACTTTAAAAAAGTAATTAGTTATAGTTACTCACTACTTGTTCCAAAAAGTAACTGAGTTAGTAACTGAATTACTCTATAATAAAAGTAGCTCGTTACCATGGAAAGTAACTATTTGCGTTACTGTAAAAAAATAAAAAAGTTGCTATATGTCAAATAATTTTTTTTAGCAGTTTTCACAAGTCAGTTGAAATAAGTAGAACAGACAGGTGTTCGTACATAACTTTCGAGATTTATTGCACGTCAACAGACAGCAAGAGTTTTATCCTGCACTCTTTGTAAGAAAAGTGTTTTGGCCAATAGCTTTGTAGATGCGTGTGTCACACATAACATGCAAGTTCTTGCCTTTGACTACAATGAATTTAAAGTAGTGCTTATATCTCCACCTTGAAAATGCCAACTTTTCATCGGATTGCTCCTGACTCGCCATTTCTGCTGCTGCTGCTGCGAATCTCTGTGTAGCTGTGGCCTGTGTGTGACTGTGTGTTTGGCGCCACTGGCGCGTGTGTGTAAAAACACTGGCTCTGATTGGCTACCATGAAACACATGACTCTGCCTTAGCCAATCATAATCGCTTATCTCGTTATTAACCCACCTGCTCACTCGCTGTGTGAGCCAGGGGTGCGTTCGGATTGCATATTAAATCAATGCATAGTAACGCACCGCATTTAACGTTCAGTAAGTAACGTTAACGGCGTTGTAACGACGGGAAAAGTAATTAGTTAGATTACCCCGTTACTGAAAAAATAACGTCGTTACCTAACGCCGTTCTTTTAAACGCCGTTATTCCAAACACTGCCTACAATATTTTTTTTGAAGGTGACGAAGGAAGCAACAGTAGCACTAGTGCTGCAAGTGCTCCTGCTGTTAAACAAGAGGGAGTGGACAGTTCAGTTTTTGAGTCAGAGCAGGAACCTTCAGCTAAAGTTTAAGCAAAAGTAAACATGCTGGCTATACAGAAAAATATGTGCTTTTATGATTTATAAGGTCATCAGTAGTAGGACTGTGATCATTGGGACATACAATTGATGGCTGCATAATTAATATAGATTATTGAAAGTGCTTATTTCATATTGCAGAGAAACTCGATGTGCAGAGTAAGAGAGAGGGGGATTAAAGGAAAGATGATAGAGACAGTGAATGCCTTGATAGTCTATTTGATTATTTTGCCCATCCACAGACTAAGGATTTTGATTTTTTTTTTAAGTATAACCCAATTCAAACAACTGAAAGAGCCAAAGAGTTTAGCAGTCTGGTGGACACATGAATTGGGTGGTGGTGACTGCAGCAACAGAGGTGGCCTGGGGTGGAGTCAAATTCCCGGCCCGATTTACTGTCCCAGTCCGCCACTGGGTGTTTGTGAGTAAAGAGTTTGTGTAGAGGCCTATTTGAACATGAAGTGCTGGATTTTTCAAGTCTGGTCGGTCAGCTATAGAAAAGTTCTATAATGGAACGCTCTTTTAACATTATTAATATTATACGTTCTTAGAGAAAACGTTTTTTGAACGACATTCTCGGAATGTCTTCAAGATGATATTTGTCCTTGATGAAAGTTCTTATTTGATTGAAAGAAAATGATCTTAGAATATTTCAAATAAACATATCTTGGGTGAAAATAAAGTTGGTCGAATGTATTAGGAAAAAAAATTTTAACCATCAAATAACAGTAAGACAGTGACAAGAAAGCTGGACATTTTGAACATTTTAGGAACATTTCAAAACAATATTCCCTTTTTATAACCAGAATTTGTTACCTGGGGTTTTGGGTTCCCCAATGAACGTTTCATTAGCCAGCTCTCAAAGGAACCTTTTTTCTAAGTGTAACAAACATTTGAAAGATCTAATGGACCTTTTTCCCCTATTTTATCAATTATTCCCTTTTCCACCTTTTTCCTAAGTTTCCATGCTGATTAAATAGAAAGAACATTTATTTTTAATGCAGTGAATATACAGTTGACTGATTTGAATCTTTTTCTTTCATTATTTGATCAGATTGCCAAAAGCATTTTTATTTATTTATTTTTTTACAAACAATTGGCTTAAAAATAAAAAATAAACATTTTTATTTCCAAGATGATAACAAAGCACCACTCATTGGTGGGTTTTTGGATGGTTGTTGCCCTGCAGTATACGCTAAATACTATGCAGTGTGCTTGTATTCCATTCCAAACATACCTAATACTCCACTAATTTATTTTCCCTCCATTGTCCTCCTCATCATCATTATCTAATGAATAATATATACTAATAACTAGCAATACCCAATGCAGTTTGGGATGCTACTAATCTGTACAGACATAAAATAATACATTCCAGGCCCGAGACTGAACCTCTGAAATTAAATGTTTATTTAAACGTTTTTGGAGCCATGCTGTTGTTGTCATGTTTCAACCAGTGCTTCATAACTGAAGAAACAAGGGCGGGCCGAGCCTATCAGCCATTGTGCCACATACACATCCTTTATTCTCTGCACAAACTCAGCTGTATAAAATCACTGCACAATCAACTTTTACACCAACAGATAGAAAAATAAAACTGAATGAACTGGCTAAAATATATTGCAGTCAAGCATTAAAATGCTTTGACGTTAAATAAATTGAAACATTTCTTATTATGGAATGATAATGCCATATAATATTTTTCATCTGACCTCGTGCACACACACACACACACGTACAGTATGTCCCTGAGTGGGCTATCTGTTTGCATATGAGGGTGCAATAAGGCAGTATAATGAATTCATTACATGCTATCTGACACCATTACCATAAGAATGCCAAACACATACATCAGCAAAGCCGATTTACACATATCACCTCGCTCAGCTGCTAGCACATACACACACACACACACACACACACACACACACACACACACACAAAATAGACAAAGAATGTAACATGTTTGCATACAAGCCAGTGATGGCAAAGGACAGCAAAAATGTAAAATAAAATATTACATTTACATTTAATCATTTAGCAGACGCTTTTATCCAAAGCAACTTACAAATGAGAAATTAACCATATTAAATAATGGTTTTATCTTTTGTGCAATAAGCTGGAGCAAGAAAGTAATTAATATATATATTTAGACATTATATACACACACACACACACACACACACACATATTTTAATGTATTTATTTTTTGGATGTATCAAGCTTACCATTGCACCATTACTGTACACATAAACTCATTGGAATCCTCTGTGGGTGCATTAATGCACAGAGATAGATTGCAGGCATTAAGGAAAATAATGGTGTGGATTTTGCAGCCTCTCATCTCTGGTCAGAGTGCTTTAATAAAGTGTATAATAAAGTGACGATGGGGTGAACGTACGCTCTGAATTATCTGCGGTAAATGCTGAAGATCTGTCTAGGTTATGAAAACACAGCATCATTCATTCACAATCATCATCGACTAAAGCAACAGCGCTTTTTCTAGAAGGAATTCAGACATTTACAGCTGTCCGTATCTAGATAGCAATCAGAGCTGACATTATTATACAGGTGCTACATTAAAACATTACAAAATTACATTCTGTTCATTTATGTTGGAGGTTATTAGGTAATTAGAGCATAATTCAGGGCAGATGGTAGTTAAAGATGCTTTATTGTATTAGAGCTCATGGGACAAAAACTCTAGAGAGATGCTTATATATTATTGAAACTCATCTGGCTACAAATCATAATAAGATTTAAGTCAATTCTCATGTGAGTTTGGAACAAATTTGAATCAATTACACCTGGAAAGTGAGATCAAAACAAACAAAAATAAATATAAAATGAGAAGTACAACTCAATGTTGCGTGAACTCTAATTTGGGCATGTGAAATGATTTGACGGTAATGGGAACTGGACCGAGACTCTAACATCTGTATTAATTAATATGACTAATTAAAATGCGGCTTCCCTTATGGCTGTCCAATGAGATGTGATTGAAGATGGCAGTAATCAAGATGTGGAAAACTTCATTTTTTTTTTACCAGTTGACAGAGCTCGATTCAGTGAGCTTGGAAGAGAAATGGCCATAACTACGTTATATAGAAATTCCAGGCACACATACACACTGGTTCAGGCCTGCGAAACATCACGGTGCTTGGCCGCTGCCAGAGCTGTATGTTCACACACTCTTCATAAAGCTCAATTTAACTTCTTGTGTGTAATAAATAGAGTTGCCAGATCATTTGGGCCATATGTGCTGTATCACCCTCAAACACACAGACGCTCTTTCGCTCTGACTTCTCGGCACGTTGACTGGCAGCGTTCTGGGGACTGAACATGGAAATGTAATACCGCGCAGCACCTGGGAGTCCTGAAGGAGACAGGATGTGTGTTTGGGTTCTGCTTGACTCCCGTGTGTTTCTGTTCTGTATATTATCATGCACTATTGCCCTGTGGCCCGCTAGGCCCCGGACTCCTTCTGAGCATGCCAGTCAATCAAGACTGAAACTCCACCAGTTTAACAGCAGACTACACAGGAATTCAGAGAAAATGTTATTATTAGTATAATGATAACAAAAGCCTTTGTTTTTGTTTGTATTTATTCATTTTGTTTTTATTAAGAATAAAGGCTGCATTTTAATATGCAAACTTAATATTTGCAATAGTATGTAAGACTATATGTTGCAGTATTGGGACAATCTTGTCATTAAAAAAATGCAGTTGATATTACTTTTTTTTTTTTTTTTTTACAGATTTGGGGAAGATAAAATGAAATGCACTCATTTTGACATTTATTTATTTAGATTATTAACTAAAAGCACAGTATCTAACGACACCGAAGCTGTTTAATTCTGCAACTAGAGAATTTATTTTGCAACAAAAACATCTAAAATAGGGAGGCAACATTACATTGAACTTAATTTAACAATAGATATAACTCATACAAATAGAAAAGTAATTTATATAACACTGAAAACATACTGACAAACAGCAAAATAAACATTCAATGTTTAAAAATGAATCACTCAATCATTTATTTTGCTGAACTATTTTATTAAAATATTAATGTCTTTTTTCAGCTCAAAGATTTGAAAGTAACTATCATTAACTCCTCAATTATGCAAGGCATTGTGGGCAATGTTAGAAGGTAAAAGCATACTTGAATGAACACTTCCAAAAATCCACCAGAAATAGTAACGATATGTGCATTTTTAGCATCATATTTTCAATGTACAGTAGAGGGTTTGTAAGTTAATATTTTGTTGTTTAAGATTTCAAGTCTTTAAAGTCACGCTTACCAAGGCTCCATTGATTTGATATGAAAAAAAAGTAAAATATTTTTTGCAATTTAAAATAACTGATTTCTATTTTAATATACTTTAAAATATAATTTATTCCTGTGATGCAAAGCTGTATTTTCAGCATCATTACTCCAGTCTTCAGCGTCACATGATCCTTCAGTCATTCTAAAATGTTGAATTGCTGCTTAAGAAATATTTCTTACTATTATCAGTGTTGAAAACATTTGTATTGCTTAATATTTTTGTGGAAACTGTGATATATTTTTTTCCAGGATTCATTGACGAATATAAAGTTCAGCATTTCTTAGATAAAAATCAAACTGACCCTAACCTTTTAAACTGAACAGTGTTCTATCTGAGATACATTAATTATGATCTTGCATGCTATTTATTACTTATATATATGAATTGAGACGCAAGTGGAGAAAGAGAGAGAGAGAGAGAGAGAGAGAATTGGGCGTGGCTAGAAATGTCCAATAGCATGAGAGAATAATAGAGGTACAGAGACATACATTTAACATGTGGGTATCATAAACATAAAGAGAGAGAGAGAGAGAGAGAGAGAGCACAAAACAAGTGCATGTCATATTAAATGAATATGGAAAAGAAAAAAAAGTGAGAGAGTATTAAAGAAATAGGACGTTGATTGACTTTTTTTCCCACACATGTTTGTCAGATTGTATAGAAATGAAGACGAGTGCTGTTTTAATATGTCTTATTTTAGACACTCACATATAAAAAAACATCACACAGCATCAAAAATTCCAAACCCCACTCTATCATTGTAAATGTCCAAAACCTTTCCCTGGGAGTTAAGATTCGTCCATTATGCCCAGTAATTCGCTAGACACACACACACATATCGCCAGATGTCTTTCCCTCTCACTTGTCACTAAAAGTTTCTCTGTACAAACAGCAGGGGTCACTTAGTGACCCTCTGAGAGGTCAAAGGTCAGGTTCCCAGTGTAGTGTAGCCATGGTGATGGCATCTGGAGAGTTGCCGCAAAGAGGAATCTCCTCGGCTTGTCAAACCGTCCACACACACACACACACGGCTCATTAGGTTTATGATCTGTGTTTTTATTGTAGTGGACTCGTCTTCGAGGTTGTGTTGATTATATGTTTATAATATTGTTGGTTATGTACTTAATTATATACCGTGGTGTATGGTGTCCACATATAACCACAAACCAGACCCACATGATCTCATAAACTCACTCATCCTGTTACCTGGCAACAGCTGTCCAGTGGAGTCCAGAGCAGGCCTGGAGGGCTCGGTCTCGGTCTCATGCTTCTCTCTCCCTGTCCTTGAGCTTTTCTCCCCACGGCTCCAGAGCCTGGGCAGCTGAAGAGCAGAACAGAAAGAGCTGTGTGCATCTGCTTCTGTGAAGTCAGCACGCCTGGAGGCTGGCATTACGACAAGGTCCGGGGTCATCGCTTTCTGGGTGGCTTCTCCCGTTTCATTCTGCTGAAAGTCACGATGGAAAAACACAGTTTGAGAGATGTTTCTCATGAGCGCAAGGCGAGAATTATGATAAATTGCTTCCAAACTGTGTGGAAACCAAATGGACCTAAACATTCTTTACAAAAATGTACCATGGTAATGAAAGTTTCTGGCAAAATACCACAGTTAGTGCAGTTTTTGTTGCTACTGTGGAACATTCTTGATTAAAATGAGATCAGAATCATCTTTTGCAAAAGATCATTTGCATAAACTTAATATAACAAACAAGCCCTTAGGAAAGAAGATAGAATTTGATTAGAATTAGATTAAATGGAGATCAAAGAGTGAGTTCTGCTTTAGTCGTCTGGTTTTTACAATTTTCACCTCAAGGAAAAGAACAACCTTACTCAGATGTGTCTCTTCTAGTGCTTTGGGAGAGACTTTGAACTGTGCTCAGATTGGTCAACATATCAAATATCTGTATTTATTGTTATAGTTTTTTATTTATTTAATATATTTTAAGAGAAATGTTCGTACCTAATAAACTATGACAAAAAAAGATTATATAAAATTGTATATGTGTATACACACACACACACACACACACACATTTTTTTAAATAAAAAATACAGTACAATTGTGAAATATTATCACAATTTGAAATAACTGTTTTTTATTTGAATATATTGTTAAATGTAATTTATTCCTGTGATGCAAAGCGGCATTTTCCGTATTATTCCTCCAATCTTCAGTGTCACATGATCCTTCAGAAATCAGTCTGATATACTGATTTGCTGCTCAAGAATTGTATGGATTATTGTTATCAATGGTGAAAACAGATTCTTTGATGAATAGAACAACAATGTGTGTGTGTGTGTGTGTGTGTGTGTGTGTGTGTGTGTGTGTGTGTGTGTGATATCAAGTGACAGGTAAGGTGAGGGTGGCAGACAGCTGTCTGAAGGGGTGTTTGATGTCCATGTTGTAAATTCAGGAAGGGGGTTGTCAGTGATGTATATCTGACAGGCCTGTGTGGGTGTAAAGTGTGTGTATATGTGCGGGGGTCTACATGTGACTCAACGACCTGTAATTGCTGTAACCCTAGCGTTACACAAACAGCGCTCCTGCCCTGGACCGATTAGATAACACACGCTCACACTGTCACACTAGCTTTCTCTGATCTGTCTGTCTCAGTAATGTCTCTCAAACACATGCACACACAGCCGACACTGTCCACATCAGACAATAGTCAGACGCTCTGGCATTCCAACATGCCAGATGATCCGACGTGTCCAGCCTTCTTCTCAGCCCTCCATCAGAGCCGTCAATCACGCCGCTGAGTTACGGCCTCGCCGAGACGCCGTAGGCCTGGCAGACGAGGAGGAGAGTGAAATATCTCTCTGTGAATGATCTGTCTTTGTGAATTATGTGTGTGAGAGTGTATGTGAGGGGTTCCCTTTCTTCTCGCTATTCAGAAAGATTGACCCCATGGCCGCAAACTACTCTCTTTCTCTCTCTCCACACACACACTCATAGGGATGGTACATTGTGTATTTATCCATCACGCCAACTTCTTCCTGTTTCCAACATCCACAAAACCCTAAAAACATGTATTGTGTCAGCGGCACATGCCTACTGAAACATTGAGCCCTTAAACTCATGTGGAATGGGACAAAAAAGCTGTCAAAAGTGACCAAAATAACCAGGATATTACAGTTAAAATGGAAGAGTGAATTTCTCGGGGTTTTCGTTTGTAATACTTTATTAGTCATAATATAATATTCTTGGCCTATCTAGTTGTTTTTTATTGTGACATTGCAGACACCATATATCATTTTTTTTTCATATATTAAAAATAATATACACATATTAAATATAAATATATAAGAGTGTTATAGGAGATGGGAGAAAATATACATACATATATGTATATGTAGGTATATGTATGTATTTATATTAAATACAGTTTACTTCAAAATTTTAAATATACTAATTAATAATAATTAATCAACTTTATAATGAGAATAATAATAACAAATTTTTTTTTTTACAAATATTTATTGCCTATATATAATATTTATTTTTATGTAAATAAACTATATATATATATATATATATATATATATATATATATATATATATATACACTGTAGGCCTACTGTAAATGCGTATAAGTTTATTACATTTATAAAATAATAATAATAATAATAATGGGTGATGCAGGTTCTTTTAATTTCTATATATAAATATATATTATATCTATATCAATATCTATATATTTCTATCTATCTATCTATCTATCTATCTATATCTATATATATATATATATATATATATATATATATATATATATATTGTTTTATTATTATTTTTTTTTTATCTATTCTGGGCGGCAATTGCTGAATGCTAAAAAATTCCATCAGGTTTATGTCTTTCTTGAAAAATGTTATGATCATATTTCTGTTCTTACTGTCTATAATCATCCTTCTCTATATCCAACTATCCAGAAATGACACCCCTCCACACCCGCACACACACACACACGCACGCACGCACACAATCCAAAAACACTTAAAAACTGCCACATTGGCAAATCATCAAGCGACATGCACTGATCTGAGTCCGACTGAGAGTCACATGAAAACCATCACTAGGTCGACTAACCCTTTAATACGGCTCATGTCAGTAAGTGTGCTGCTGATTATTGGTCGTGACATGGCTGCTCAGTTCCATCATGATACCATGGTTTCCATTACCATGCCACCTGGACTGGTCCCTGAAACGGTAACATAAAGAGGGATGAGATATGAGTGCCAAACATATTCGAAATGCTCGGACTGTACGTGCATATATGGGCACCTATACATGGGTGTGTGATTGGAATTGCCAAAGCAATGGAGGTCCCTGCAGTCTAGGCCGGCTGGCAGGAAAACAGATATCATTATGGAGCTGTTTGATATGCATACTGACATGCTCACGCACGCACACACTGAAGCACCTGACACTCCATCATGATGTCGTCCCTGTACCTCCCAGGGGGCTGCAGGCACTCGCTGGCGTCAGAAACACATTACAGCGAGAGATTGAGGAGCCAGAGGCCATTATCTCCCCTCTACAGCACACAGCACTGCTCTCTTCCTGCAGAGACACACAAAAACACTGAATTAGGGGAAGCGTGTGTGTGTGTGAGTGAGTGAGTCTGCATGAATTTATCTGTGTGTGAAGGAGAGGAAAAAAGAGAGATATTTTGTCTGTTTATCCAAAATTTATCCAATAGAGATATTAATGTGGCTTCAGCAAACACATGTTGAAAAGAAAGCAATATATTATCTGAAAATCGACTCGTTTATGTGGAGATATCTTCATTTTTATGAGAGAAAAACACTCTTGTGTCTCTTTTTAATTCTGCATTGTCCCTACAATTATACAGAATATAATGTAATATTGAAGAATTGATGTTTTGAACGTCTGGTAACAATAGCAAAATTTGGTGACCTGTAATCTGTCTGTGTTTTTAATCTATTGATATCTTGCAAAAGGTATTGATGGCCTTATTTTTACAAATTGATGTTTTTTTAATCTCATTCCACCATTCATGTATTAGGGATGCTTCATTGATGCTTTCCAGTCTCACCAGAGTTTGTAATTCTGCAATTCTGTAATTCTGTAATTTTAATCAGATAAATATTTAAAATCGATTGACTTTGGGTTTCATTAAGTAGATAATTAAGGCACAAATTGTTCAAGGACGTGGTGAGCACACACGACTCTCGCGGAGTCAGAAGACGTTTTAAAGCAGGTTTCAGTTTATCTTATGATTGTTAAGTATTCCAGAGAGAAATAGTAGCTTTGTCCAAAAATACTAGTATATTTATTTTATCTTTTGCATAAACAAATTTGTTATGACAAAATGATTATATAATGAACAAATAAAATAAATATATTAATATATGAAATTAAAATAAATGCATATAATATTATATAAAGACTAAAATATTTAATAATGAATAATTTTAAGAAATGTAATAAGTTAGAAAAAAAGTACAGTTACAGAAAATGGTATATTAAAATTTCTATAATTTTACATAAATTGTGGCAAAATTTACTTTGGTTTATTTTTTTTGGGGGGGTGGGGGGGGGGGGTGGGGGTTATGTATGAGTGTGAATGAGCAAGTGTGTGTCATCACTCAAAGCAGACAGGGGTCAGAAAACAGGATCACCAGGCGGGACAGCTGTTCTTATGAGCATGATGGCATCCACAGCACTCATTTAATTTGATCTAAAGACAAACTGTGCAAAACTGTCTGAAAAGCAGAAAATACGGATCGCAAGATCGACAGCGAGCACTTGCGAGTCGTGGACAGATAAAAAGACTCTTTATGGGTTATTACAAGCACCTCTTTCATTTGCTCACTGACACACAATGAAAAATTAGGATGAGGCACGACTGCTCTTTCTCCAGCAGTGTGGGATCACCAGGAAAAGCTGGAAACTGTCCGCAGCAAGACACGACATTAATCCAACGGCAATTAACTGTCTCTGATTGGCTAATTAGGATTTGTTTGGAAATGCAAAACAAAGTTTTGGAGGGAAATATCATGTGTGGTTCTTTACACAAAGGCCTCGCACACATTTACTTTGAAACAGCCCTGAAAAGTTTATGGCACTGATGATCTGTCTGTATTCAAAGCTTCTTGTTTAAAGTTCTAAGGTTAAAAAATTAGATGTCAGTCTGACAGTTTTTCTTACATTTTATTATCAGAAAAAATATATATATTATATATATATATATATATATATATATATATATATATATGTGTGTGTGTATTTATTTTAAAATTATTATATTAGTTTTAAATTATTATTTAAACTACAATAAAGCAAAATAAAATAATAATAATAATAAAAAATTAATTAAAAAATTATCCATTTTACAAATGCAGATGAGTCAATCATTCCAATATCTCCCTATAAGTTATGGCAAGTTCTGGAAAGAGTAAATAAGTTGTAAATCTGACACTCAGAGGCCTTGAACTGATTTTATCACAATGCCCAAACTTCATCTGTTAAAACTCATTTACTGACTTTTATTGCCTCGGTGCAATAAAATCACAAACACAACACGATAACTGTCTCAACAACTCATAACATTTCACCGAGATGGTCACGGCTGACTTCCGCCTGCTCTGAGAGTTTGGATCGGTCACTTGATAGAAGTCATTCATCACAACCGGACGTGAGGCGACGACACCTGACATCTTCACACTGTATCAGAACCACAGGGTGACAGAGATGCTTGATGAAAGTGTAAATGACTAACGTTTAATCAACCGAAATGTAACATCAACAGCCACGGGGGCCCGTAGTTAATGAGAAGTAATGGAAGAAGCCTTCTGGGGGCTTTTTTCTGTAGCGTAGGAATGTAACTCACACCATTTAGTGTGAATGGTGCGCCGTGGAATGTTTTAAATAATCACAACCTGAGATTTATGAATTGGCAAAGAGGTTCTGAAAATAGTCTGTGTGGAACGTTCACTTAGTTTCCAACCAGACCTCGTACTGCTCCCATGATTCTGCTCTGCTTTATACATCTGATATCTAGTCACTACAAGTATGAATCAGCATTCATAGCATATTCAAAAGTAAGATTATCACAAAATGAAAAAAACTCAAATATGTTTCATATGCATATATATATATATATATATATATATATATATATGTATATATACATACAGTGATTGTTAAATGAAATGACAGTTTTTATTTTTCTTACACTTCATCTGATCAAAAAACAATTATAATCATATATTCATATATATAAAATAGAGATATATATATATACGTTAATATTTTATATATAAAGTGTAAAAAATATTGTACTTTTTTACTGTTTTATCAAATAAAATGCAAAACTAAACATTTTGCCTGGTTTTATTTTATTTTAAATTAAAATATAATTAAAATATGTTATTAAAATATATAACGGCATATTTAGTGTGAATGGTGTGGCATCCTGAGATTTATGAATTGGCACAGAAGTTCGCAAAATATACTGTACTTCAAAATATACTTTTTAGAATTTATAGCACATCCAAAAGTCGCATATCTCAAAATGAACTCAAATATTTCTCATTCAAATCTTCTTAAAACCAAATATTTTTGTGCTACAATATTTATTCACACATTTTACATACCTTTACCTTTTCATTTGTGTCTATTTCTCCAATGAAATGTAAGGATAAACATAAAAAAAAAAAAAATAATAATATATTTCCCCAAAGGATTCATAACAGAATATTAAGACTTTTTTTTTGTATTACAATTTTTCTGAAATGTTATGTTTGAATATTCAAATGAGGCATTATCTAATAAAATATGCACAAATTGGCATACATTCCCAAACAAATAAATCGTAAAATTGTATAAGGCCAGATTTAATTAGATTTAATTTGTTTATTTATTTATTTTCATTTTATTTTTTTTGCAAAAGGGATTTTATACATATCTCATTTTATTACTGCACACATAAGAAAATACTGTCAACCGATATATTAAAAAAAGAAAAGAAAACATTTTTTCCATGTTTTCCAGGATAAGTATGACTCAGCATGTCTATCACTGCGGTACCTGCAGAAACATCTCATTGCATCTTTCAGCTGTTCGGTTGCATCAGATCTCCCGAAATAAATCAGGGCCTGCATTTAGGTGAGAATGTTTGTTTTTCTCCCTCTTACTTTTTCTTTCTCTCTCTTATTTTCAGACAATGAAAACGAGTAAAGGAGAAATGCACAAGCCACCCATCATCACTGAGCTCTTGAACTGCAAGGACACTCAGTCCTGAGTGAGTGAGAAAAGCAAAATGCAAGAAAACAGATGAATAGAACAAGCAATAAAAGAACTAAAAAGCAAAAATGGAGAGAAAAAAATAGAAAGAAGATTGTGACCGGAGGGGTGCAGCTGGGTTTGCCCTGTGCACACGGAGAGTTCTGGCAAGCGAGAGTGTTCGGGGGTGTACAGGCACTATCTGCCCTCGGGGGGGACTTGGTGGAGCAGGAGGGGGAGGTGGGGGTCTCGACCCTCATCAATCTCACTCAGAACCCGCTTCAAGACACCAGAGGGGCCCAACCCCGCAGGCCAGAAACCCCCATCCTGTTCACCATACACACGGGGGCGAGGAAAAGACCGCACTATTGTACACAGCAGGAGGATATAACACACACACTGAACTGCTCCAACCGCCAACTACGTTCTCTTTCAAGGGGAATACTCCATCTAAGTGTGAGTTTGAGAACGAGAAATGACATCAGACAGCGAGAACCTGTCATGGGATGTCAAAATAAGATAGTTTAATAGTGAGACGTCCCGCTCTTCACTCGATCACACCCACGTCTGACACTTACTGTCAGCAAACTAGCCCAATCTGTCTTCTGTGTGACACGCCACACGCCACAACCATTTACTACTTTTAATTATTTGTGTAAATAGTTTAAAAGGATTAAAAATGATGGGAAATTAAACAGTGAAGCTGGACACGCTTAAAACTGATGGCATTGATGGTTCCATGAAGAACCTTTAAAAATAACCATTGGACATTTCCATTGCACAATCATTAACATGTTCTTCACACTAAGAAAAAACTGTTCACCGAAAGGTTCTTTGGGAAACAAAACTGTTTCTTATCACGGTGAAAACTCATCTTTTGAACCTCGAGAGAGAGAGAGAGAGAGAGAGAGAGAGAGAGAGAAAAAGCTTTGCAAATGGGATCTCTGTAATATATCAATTCTTTCTCCCAGACAGCAACCAGATTAAAAGGAGAGAGAGTGAGAAAGAGATCTCAACGAGAAGAGCTATACACAGGGTTATTGTTGTAAAAAAAAAAAAAAAATTACAATCATAAAAACATGTATTACTTGAAATAAAATAAACATTAACTGGGATAAAATTTTATATAATATATCTATATTTCCGCTATTTGCCAGCTAGTATAATTTAGTCTGAGCTGAAGAAATAACAAAAATAACTAAAACTCAATAAACGTAATCTAATAACTAGAACTTGATAAGAACTATACAAACGCATTTAATACAAAATAAAATAAAAAACACAGAACAATAAAATAAAATAAAAAAATGTATTTATTTATTTTTATTTAGCTATAGTTGTCAGTATATTTTTAAGATTAAATAAAGTAAAACTAACAACTAAAACTTAAATAAATAAATAATAAATAAAAATAAACTACATACTGTAGACGCACAAAAAATGTAAAATAAAAAGACACAAATTACTAAACCTTTATCTCAAATTAAAATGGTAGCTGAAATGAAATGTGCTCAGACACCAAAGACTGCATTCAAAAGTCAGATATCTCTAAATTAACTGAAAAATTATATTAAAAAAAAATCTCATTCTCTTCCATCTAAAATATTTCAGCTGTACTATACATGTTCAGTTTATACACTCTTTGCATCTGTGTCTATTTCTCCAAAGGAATTTGGGGAAGGGGGGCACCTGGAACTAAGCTGATACCTGAATGAAACAAAAATGAGACACCCTGAGCTTTGAAAGAGCAACTTTTGAGCAATGCCATTTTCCTTTGGATATTTTACCGCAAAGTATTTGGGAAAAAGAAAAAGAGAGAAACAGCAGGCCTATGAGTGTATCGATGTAAAAGTGTGTGTGTGTGTACGTGCATGTGTGTGTGTGTGTTAGAGTAAGATGGAGAGAGTGCTTTGCATGAATGTGTACTCTGATGATAAGGAGGGTAATTAATTTTGTTTAATTAATTGCTACAATGCAGCTATCATCACAGAAAGTGAAGAGCACAACTTCTGTTACTTCATACACCGTAACCTCATAAAGGTTGAGAACATGTTCGTTCACAATACAGATGAGAAGACAAGCTTTTATAAACACGGATCCTTACATCTGTGAATCATTTGCAAATTTATGAACAAAACACTGACTAATTATGTATCCGAGATATATAAACCAATGTTTCCAACAAGAAAACCACATGAACTGACCGAACACATGCTACATGACTGATGTAAACCACCATGTTCATACAAACTGTTCCCATCATACATGACTATAAACATCCCCTAGAATGAGAGACAGAGAGAGAGAGAGAGAGAGAGAGAGAGAGAAGGATCAGGACAGGATGGCAGAGGACAAGGGCCAAAATGTAAAAATCAATTTGCCAACTAAAACAGATGACCCTAAACTCAGCGTGGGGCTGGTAATGGTGGTGGTGGAGGGGGGGGGGGGGGGGGGGGGGGTGTCTACCTCTGTGAATTAAATTTACACAGCTCTACCAACTCAATTTGT